>NW_017804564.1:946546-963888 GCF_001625305.1 Branchiostoma belcheri
GCCATTTTGAACGAGTGCTGTTATTACTACAATGGTGAATTCGTGTTGATAAAATGTCGCACAGTCTAATATGCACAATCGACAGTAGCTACGAAACTCGGACTTCATATGTTACACAAAGCAAACAATAAAGGAAAGTAAACACAGTACAGTGAGTTGTGCACATCAAAGTTCCAATTGAAGTCTTTCTCCTCTCGCGGATAAGCAATCAGGCAGAGGCAGACAATCAAAACCCGGTTGCCACCAGCAAACTGTGCGTAGTGGATGACTAAATATTCAGTGTACGGTACGGTATAAAAGCATGCAAATAATGAGATTGACAAGAAAACAGATAATGCAACTGAAACTATATTCTGTATAAATTCATGACCTCTGACCTCTTAGACATCTATTACATAATTGTTTTCTTACTGTATAATGTCATATTATTAATTGCTGTAATTGATGCTTAATTTGTAATTTATTATGTTGATTAGATAAGTTTTCCTGTAGCATAATGTCAATGATAGCAGTTGAACGTGTTTGTAAATAATAGTTGTATTTTATGTAAAGGACTCCAGGAGGAATAGTGATTTATATATTATCACTAATGGGAGATTCCTAAATAAACAAACAAACAGTCAGACGTTTGAAGAAATCTCAAATGTTCAGTGGAGTCAGTACCTGCAGTTAGATCCCACGTATAAAAGCTAAGACCACATTTACGATGTCATGAGTGTAGAAATCCTTTTTATATCTATTCTTCAAATAGCGGCCTACGATGCGGCACCGGACGGCGTTGCCATTGGCAACGGTTTGTGCAAGAAGCTGTGGCTAACCCTGGGTTTTCTGTTAGTCATGGGCAACGCCATACTGGTGTCATATTTTGCAGGTCAGCTTTCTTAATTGTGTGCACTGTGTAATACAATGAATGGACATTTTCAAATTATTGTTGGGAAGTTATATCACCGTACAGACTAATGAAACGTATTATTTGTCCTGATGTTTCCAGCTAAAGTGATGACGCTTTCTGCTGAGGTGGCCAATCTTACATCACGGGGCAGCATCCCTGAGTTACTACGTGTGGAACTTGACCGTAAGTATCATGTTCTTATAACCTAGAATACCAGTTATAGACCATGAGATTGTGTTCACAATTACAAGATAGTGACATCTAGCATGCATTTGTACTCTCATGTCATGCTGATGCATTTGTACTTCATGTCATTCACCATATGTCACCTTTACAGAGGAAAAATGTCACAGCAGATGTCATGTCAGTTCATATATAGCTTGTCAAATTGTCAAATGTACGTTTCAGCTGAACGATAATCTATCGTCTTTCAGGAATGGGTAAGTCTCCGGCAACTTTGGGGAGTATGGGACCACCTGGTCCCCCAGGCCCCCCTGGCTCGTCTGGGCCACCAGGAGAAAAGGGGCCCATGGGCCCACCTGGCCCTGTGTCTGCCGGTCCTCCTGGGCCACCTGGCCCTCCAGGGTTGATGGAGTCAATTGGAGCTATTGGAGGTACATGCTAATTCATTTTCAATATAACCTCATGCTATCTTCATTCATTTGATCAATAATGTAATTGATCAATAAATTAATTGGTGAATTTCATGCTTAAACTTATATGTCCGTAGTTCTTGCGGTACGAAATTTACTGTGATTATTTTATTGTGAACTGGATGGAAACCTTCCTAACGAGAAACACAACTTCAATGTTTAAATAACCAAATTACTAGTTGTGAATTGTATATTTGTTTTTTTTTCTACCTTCATCATTATCAATTTTCACTTTCAATAATACATATTCAGCCCCTATAAATATTTTGAATCATTGTTTCTAGCATCTTGCTCTGAAAGTTACACTAAGTTCCGTGAAACCTGCTACAAGGCGTTCAACACCCTGGCGAACTTCGGGGACTCGGCTCTGTACTGTCGCGTCGATGGCGGCACCCTTGCCATGCCCCGAGACGCTGCCACAGACGCCTTCCTCATCTCTCTCAAGAACTCCGTCGACGACAAATCCGACTTCTGGTTTGGTCTCCATGATCGGCGCGAAGAAGGAAGCTTCGAGTGGATCGATGGTTCTGCACTTGGAAGCTACGACTCCTGGGCTCCGGGGGAGCCAAATAATGACTATTCCAAAGAACACTGCGCTCACTACATCTCGTCTACCTGCAGAAAACCTGCTACTGCAAACAAGTGGAATGACAAAAAGTGCAACTACCTTCAACCCTTCATATGCCAAGTGGCACCAGGTACTTCACATGAATATATGCCATTTATTGACTATGTTCCAAACGATCATCACAATTGCTACCACCAGCTTTGAACTTAACAATACTCATACACTCACCATTGATTGTTTATGCATTTATAATTCAACCTTTTAAACACATTCTACACCTTATTGATGGTACCTGTGTTAATTCCTTTGCAGGACGTCCGTAAGCGACAGGCCGAGCTCACGACACCTGTGTCTTTATCATCAAAGTTGAAGAGGCGGCAGGTAAAGTGTAAGATCTCAAATTTCACTGTGCCCTGTGAGCCAGCTTTCTTGGTGATTATGTGCTTGTATTAAGTAGAGATTTTCAATGGGCGATTGAACCTATAGTCTTGAAGCAATAAAAATACAATTATACATTGTTATCCCACACTTATGGTAATTAAATCTTATAAATCTTTCTCTGTGTTATCTCGTATGTTAATAGAATTGATTTTTTAAGTTGTATTTTAATCATTAAAAAGGGACCTTTCGAGCTTTCTCCATGTTGTCTTGTATTTAAATAGAGTTGATTTTTTTCAAAATTTAGATGGTATGAAAGAGCAACGATGTGTTTTTTCCTGTTGAAATATTGTACGATAGACACCTTTTGTAAAAGATTAGTTTGTACTTGTTACAATAAATGTAGTAAATTATATATACTTCTGACTGTAGAATTGAAATAATTTTGTATAGCAACAGTGCAAATGTTAAATGAAATGACCTTGTATGGCAAAATAGAAAGGGAAATGATCCTGTTTAGTAGCAATGGAGTACTTTGAATATGCATAGTAACAATGGAAATAGAATGAATCTGTATAGCAAAAATGGAAGTAAAGTGAGTCAGCATTGTAACAATACATGAAAATACCTACGTATCTAATATATGGACCACAGTGACTATAAAATGTAAACAGAATGGTGAGTATTTATCAACTTTGTTTCCATCCTGAATCTAGAATTAATGTATGATTTATATATGATAATAGAGGAAGTGTATTAACACATCTTTCACGTCTATCTTTCTGGGTGTAAATTATGCTAACTATGATAATACGAAAGTCCATGTGCTTTTGTGGAGTCAACAAAGAATCTCTATTATATCTTACAGCACCCTTTTTCTTGTGACTTTTCATCTACCACATGCGCCACTGTCTGGAATACACAGAAACATTGTTTCTTCTTTTATTATGGTGCCGCATTATATAATTTTCAAGATTTTGATTCCAGTTCCAAGCAGATGAGATTCAGGCGAAGAGGTTGACGACGATAGATGACACGTGATCATGAAGAAAAATAAACTGTTCTCCAACTCAAAAAGAATATAAGTCACCAGAAATTTTCCACTGAATCACTCAGTCTTCATCAGCTTTATGACCCAGACGCTATGGACACGTGACTTTTAGCCACGTGTGACGTCAGCACTGGGTCAAAGTTCGTCGGAAGTCGGTAACGCCCCCCGTCACGGTTGAGGAAAGTTTGGTATGCTCTGATGTAGATGTCGAAAATTTCTGGTGAGTTGGACAACAGTTTATCTTTCTTCATGTATTTTACCAACTCAGATGAACTTGAAGAGACAGCTGGAGCCTCTGGAGACAGCTGTCTACGGCCGCCATGCTTCTACCCTGAAGCCCGCGGATGATTGATTGATTGATTGATTGATTGATTGATTGATTGATTGATTGATTGATTGATTGATTGATTGATTGATTGATTGATTGATTGATTGATGAACTTGCATGCTATGACACGTGATCAATGTGGATCTGATGATCTCCCTGCGGATCTGGATCTGGCCTGGATCGGCTGTACGGGCGGGATCCCGAGTACCGCCTACCGCGTCCTGATCACCAAGTTACCACTTGATCTGGAAGTTGACCAGGTACTCTTTGAATTCTGAAAAGAAGTAGAAAAGATGGGTTGAGGGCCAAAGTTGGAGAATGCTGTGTTGAGATGCGCTACTTACCATCATAGTCTAGCCGTGCGTCCCTCTCTTATCCCTACCTCTGGTACTGTATGCCGTATGTTTTCTAATTCGTACTCCGATGTCTACCCTGTACTCCAAGGTGCACTCGTCCTTTTTTTCTATTTATGCATGGCAGCGGCACACTCAAGTTTTTCCAACTTATTTTTATGTTGCCACCATTGCAGACAAACGCACGAACAACAGACATACTCATCACCTGAGTTAAATGGGGAAAATCGTATAAAGTGCCTTTCCTAAGACCGGTAGCACGGCAGGGTTCGAACCCGGGACCTCTTGGCTCCGAGGCGAACACTGCCGTTACGCCACACAACCCCACACGTTCTTACCATCATAGTCTAGCCGTCCGTCCCTGTTGACGTCTCCCTCCTCCATCAACTCGTTCAGCTCGGCCTCACTCAGGTTCTCATCACACGCCTCCGCCATCGCCTGGTGAAACAAGCCATGTCATTGGTCATTAAACAGCTACGTCACTCAGGTTCTTATATCACACGCCTCCGCCATCGCCTGGTGAAACAAGCCATGTCATTGGTTATTAAACAGCTACGTCACTCAGGTTCTCATCACACGCCTCCGCCATCGCCTGGTGAAACAAGCCATGTCATTGGTCATGAAACAGCTACGTCACTCAGGTTCTCATCACACGCCTCCGCCATCGCCTGGTGAAACAAGCCATGTCATTGGTCCAGTAAACAGTACGTCATCGGTAACGTCATTGGTCAATATACAGCACGTCTTTGGTCAATATATATATATACAGCCTCGACATTAGTCATAAGGCTTACTTATGTGACGTCTTGTGCTGTAATCATAAGTATTTTAACTCATGTGTTTACATGATGTTCTACGTCATGCGTGACGTCATGTGTTTATATGTGTTAAGTCAGGAGTGACGTCATGTGTTTACACGATGTATCACGTCATCAGTGACGTCACGTTTAGATGCTGACCTTCCACTCGGCCATGCTGATGAATCCGTCGTTGTTCTTGTCGAAGACCCTGAAGGCAGCCCGAACCTCGTCCTCGTTCAGCTCGCCCTCCTCCTGGTGCATCTGTTTCGCCATCAGCTCCAGGAACTCGTCAAAATCCATCGTGCCGCTGCCTGGGAGGGTGGGGTGGAGAAGCAACGTCAGGGGCCTTATCAGGCTAACGGGTTGTGTTCATACAGGTGACATAATCCTGTATGTGTTTATGTCTAAACATTCATACTGATCCTGATATATCCCTGTTTCGTTCTAAGAGCTCGTCAAAATGCACTAATATCTACTATACTATATCTGTACTACAAAAAACTAATGGGCTGCTCCCTCTGTGCTCATTGTTGCATAGCCGTCACGGCGACGGTATGAGCTGGTTCCAAGCAGTCGCGGAGGTGATGGCGCTAATGGCGCTCTCAGCACGTTCTCATCGTGCTCTAGTGACGACCTCGGCGCTCTCACGGCGTTCTCTTCGCGCTCCGACCAATTTCAGGTCGCAGAGAGAGCGCGGTGAGAGAGCCGAAAGCGCCATAAAAGCGCCGTCCTAGTGAAATGGGGACCTTACCGTCCTCGTCAGCCTCCGCCATGATTTCCTCCAGCTCCTTGCGGCTGGGGTTCAGCCCGATCTGTTTCAGGATGGTCCCTGATCTATACTATACTGTACTATACAATATATACTATACTATACTTTACTTTTAAGTTACTACATGTATACTAGACTATATCTGTACTAAAGAACTAGTGAGCTGTTTTCTAACCGTCCTCGTCGGCCTCCGCCATGATTTCCTCCAGCTCCTTCCGGCTGGGGTTCAGCCCGATCTGCTTCAGGATGGTCCCCAGGTTCTGCACGCTGATCTCGCCCTCCCCCTTCTGGTCAAACATGTCGAACGCCATCTGGAATTCTGTTTGGGGGAAAGAAAGACGTTTTTAGACAACCCCTTCAGACAAAATTGCGTTGCCAAATGGTTTCTCTTTCAATATTTTAGCCTGGTGAAAAGTTTACACCTTTTTAAAGAATTGCAGCTGAGGTTAAATTTTGAGGTGTTCTGTCAACGATACATTACAGTCCAGCAAATGCAGTGTAGATGGAAGCCGCTAGAGGGCATCCCAAACATATAACACATAATCAAGACTTCATTTTCTTTTCTTAGAAAATAAAGCTCTGCCGAAGAACCAAAACCGTAACTACAAGACAAATATTGTTGGAAAGTGTACAAACTTACACCAACGCAGTGTGGTTTTTGGCCGTTCTTTAAATCAAATTTTATTCAAAACCCAGACGGAAACAAGCTGGTTTCTTACCCTCCACCAGATCGTCACTTAGCATGTCTCGTGCGCTCCCCTGGCAGGGGGAAAGAAAGAAAGAAAGAAAGAAAGGATGAATGAATGAATGAATGAGAGAATGAGTGAGTGAGTGAGTGAATGAATGAATGAATGAATGAATGAATGAATGAATGAATGAATGAATGAATGAATGAATGATTAAATGAATGATATGATATACGTAAGGAGCCCTTTATTTTTTGGTACCACCAATAAATACATATACATATTTAGTCAAAACCAGCCTACGACATGAAACTAGCATCCGTTTTCCATCGCATGTTCGCCTCACAGATTTCAGTATGCTATGAGACAGGGTTTTACTACCATGAAATCGTCTTAAGTGTCTTTAATGACCGTTGACTTTTCAATTTTGGACTTGTAAATGGAGTCATCATCATCTGATGTAAGACATATGTTTTTGTCAGATAGATCAGGGTATAGTTCAACGGCTTTAGAATGTGTTCTTTGATGTTTGTCACGCCGGCAAATAGCTTTTTGACTTGTAAGGTTCTGTCCAAATAAGCGGGTGTACCATGGGGCGATAGCCGGTCCTTACTCGCTCTAGTTACCGTATAAGAGGGGGGGGGTGCATATGGAGGGGGGGGGCGACAACGCTCTACGCTGAATTCGGAAACCTCTCGATGACGCTTTACGATAAATTCCAAGAGGCTACAACGTTAACGCATTACGTAGAATTAAAACGACGAATACGCTCCATGCAAAATGCGCCAATAAAGCTCTAAGTTGAATTAGAGTGGTCCGTCTACGCTCTACGTAGAATTAAAACGGCACATTACAACATTCTGCAACTTTTTATGTACTATGTAGAAACAGGTGTATAAGTTAAAGTCTGTTACTCTGTAATCTTTAACAGACTTACTCTGTAATCTTTAACACAATCTTTAACAATCTTTCCTTGTATCTATCAGCAAGACTTCTTTTTGTCACGAAGTAAATGATTATGTAACTACAAATATGCTTGTTGGAATAAAGTTGGGAAAACAAAACGGCCCATTACGCTCTACGGAAATCCGGAAAAGGGCATGCGGGACCCCATACAAGGACTGGGGGTGCCAAAGTTTCATGTGACAGTCGGGGAGTGTAGACGTGTCGACGTCTGTGAAGTGGTGAAATATTGTCGACATTAAAATGTCACACACACCCTTTTTTTGTCGCCCGAGTTTTTGTAAGGTTTGTCACAAGGCGGAGGAGTGGAGCGGACAAATTCGGAGCGTGAAATGTGTGTTATGCCCAGTGAACGCCACCTGGCGATTTGCCAGAAAATTGCAAATAAAATGTGCCAGACCCTGGTCGTCTAATACGATCGAAAAATCATTTGTATAGTATGCATGGCCAACGCCTTTTTAAGTACATTATGGGTCATTCGAAAAACATTTTTTTTCTTTTAAGAGTTCCATAGTTGCAAGCCCTATATTACTGATTTACAGTAATAATTTATACTATGACGATAAACATCCCAAATGTCGGAATTTTTCCGTGCCTAATATGACCAATAATTTAAAGAGGTAAACATCGGAGACATTTATGATACATGTAGTGTGCGGTGCGCCATGATGGCGACGATACGAAACGACGACGGGAACTGGCTATGTCGTTAACGAACTTTTATCCTACTTTTTCTTGGTAGATTATTGCCGAGTTTTCCTCATTTAACATCTGGCTCATTTTCCTCCGCAGTTGACAGTTTTAACGACTGTCAATGCATTTCGTATTAAGCAGGAAAAGATTCAAGTATACAAGATTGAAAATAATATAATTTCACGTCGTTTTTCCACCATAAATAGTCTAGCCCCTATTGTCAAGGTCATGCAAGTTTTATATCATTTTGGACCAATGGCTTTTTTCCAAGGACTATTCTTTTGTTCACTCCGTATTCCTCTATATACATCATTCGCATAGGTACAAAGATGGATAGAACCGTTTCACACACATCACAGAAAAGTGCGTGGAATGTTTTTACATTTTCGAAAACCAGAAAAAAGGGGGCGAACTTACCATTGTGATATCTTGTGCCCTTGGAGGTGAGGAAGAATAAAAATGGCGGCTGGATGTGGAGCGGTGACCTTGCTTGTGCTGGGATGACCTCTGGAGGGTTCGATGTTCTCTTCCCACCGTCTTCACAAATACGGACTGAACATTTATATGGATGTCGGGACAAGTACGGTGACATAACTTCGCCTTACCGGGTGGCCACGCACTACTAGAAGCCACACTGGTATTTTCCATCACTGGCGCCTTTTGCAGAGGAAGCAAGGACGTTTTCACGTCGTCTCCGAGTGAAAATTAGTTATAGTGTAAATACCGCGCGCAATGGTGTTACCAAACTTTCATGTGCGTCCTTTTTTAAACAACCATGGTAACCTCCTTAGCAGACTTGTGGGGTGGCGGCGTTAATTTTTTTTTCCGGGAGAGACACGAGTTGAGTTATGCCACTGAGGGACGGTTTTGCCGCGTTAGTTATTGAAGAATGAAGAAGAAGAATTAAGACCTTTATTGTACGTTTTTCCCCACTGGGCTAAGCAAAGGTCACATAATTACAATCATATACATGTACTAGTACATTATACATATAACTGTTACATGTATATATAAACGTCTAATGTATCCTAGTCTTTCCGACTTCCTCTCGTTTCTTAGTGATTGTATAAATGTATAAGGCTGTATGATTACATGTAGTTAGGCTTCTTTATCAAGGTCTATCAGGAATATAAATTTCGCTTTACTTGTCAAGTATCTGAAGTGGGGAAATGTACTTAAAACATGATCGAAAAGTATGCGTCTATCACTGTATTGAAAACTGCTTGGCTACGTTGCGTCTAGCAAGCCTGTGTGCATTTTAATAATTCTACATTATGCATCTGTCACGCGTAGGCGGTACAATGTGTGTGATCTCTCTATTACATGCACCGCGGGATCTCTCTCATCTCCATATTACGCACTAAAAATATCTCAATCCATAACGAGCATAGGGAATTCAAATTGAATCAGGTGACCGAGTTCCACCAATCAGACGCGAGCCCTGCTCGCGTGATGAAATTTGATACCAGCTTGCCATGATGCCAGACATGATTCTGTTATAATGTCACGGGCGACTGAATAGAGGTCATTTTTTTCAATAATGCATAAAGCGTTTACAGCAGAGCTACATTGCACGGTTGTTATTGCAATATGAGCTGCACTTAACAGTTATTTGATGGACTCTTTTGTAAATCAACGGTATACAAAAATCATAGTGATTCATCAGTGACAATGCATATTGTTAGGTTGGTCTCCAACGCATCTTATAATTAATTTATTGAATATTGGAATAAAGGCCCCTGATCACAAAAGCGATTTAATGGATTTGTGTTGTGATAGTATTCCCAGATGAGTACGTTCACAGATATATTTGACATTTAGGCTCAGCTGACTATACAAACCGTCGCACTGGCTGTTTATTTGGGCCACCGAATATTCATATTATGGATAACGTCACCGGATAGAATACAGGGTTTTGGCCTGTTTGTCAGCCATATAGTGAGCCCTTTCAGAAATTACCTACCTCAAAACAAAAGGATATATGCGGGTGGAAAATTGGAAGAAAAATGTCCCGAATGCTGTACATGAAAATCCCAACGTGCTATCAAAAGATTGATGGATTTTTTTTCCACAATCGCATTACATTTGATTTGGTCAGAGGATCCTAGCCTATCCATGAAATTGCGTTGTTAAGGCCTCCGTGCCTCCAAGGCGTACACGGTACAGATATAACCCGATCTTTGATCGCTCGTGCAGAGGTAACAACAAGCCTGCGTCTCTGTCCCGGTTAGTACCCGTTTAATAGGTCCACTTTATTCCTCTCACGTATTCTTAGGAGCGGGGAAGATTCTGCCGTCATCTCTGGCGCTCAAAGGTCGCTGGTTACGCGTTTTGTCCGACCTTCAGCTGACGTTACGGAACATCCGGACGCTGTTTACCGTTTGACAATAACAATTCCCTCTTCAGTAGATTGCAGAGGCGTCATCTGTGATCTGTTTCTTGTCCGTTTGGAGGAAGAGGAGGGAAGAGGAGGGGAAGATCTATAGATTGAGTGCTTCCTAAGCATCTTCTACGTAGAGTGAGTACGACTATCCGCGGAGTTCGTGTGTCCGACCATCAGTTGATGTTACGGAACATCCGGACGCTGTTTACCGTTTGGCAATAACAATTCCCTCTTCAAAGGATCGTAGATAAAGGCGTCATCATCTCATCGACATCTGTTTGTGTCGTTTGGAGGCTGAGGAGGGAAGAGGAGGGAAGATCTGGAAGGTAACGGAGAAGATTCGTTTCGCAGGTAAAGAGGATATGGAGGATCGGTATTCCAAGAAGAATCCTACTAGCATCTACTCTATGGAGTGAGCTTCTTCGTGTCCGCGGAGTTCTGTGTTCTAGATTGAGGCTTCCAGCATTTTCTCGGCGGAGTGAGTCCGGCTATCCGCGGAGTTCGTTCGTGTTAACGGCTAGCCTGGTAACCAGATCCCCGTGAGCTCAGCGCTGGCTCTTCGGTGCTGGGAGTGTTTTGGACCGCAGAAACGGACAGGCACCATTGACCGTCGGGGGTAGCTTTTTGCAGACGGTTTAGAATTCTTCGCTCACAAGTCTCAAGCCTTTCGATAGGCGTGTAATAGAAGACTCGGCGCAATACAGGAAGCCGGTGGATACGGGGAAACCAGCTGGAGATAGGTCCGTGGCTATAGCTCGCCTGTGTTTGGTAAAGGCCGGGGTAGGAAAATCACCCAAGCCGACCAAAGGTTTGTTACCCAAGCCACTTTCTAATCTCCAAGCAGATCCTAGGGTGGCAAAAAGATAGTATCGAATTGACCAGGCAGTATCCATTGCCCAGAGAGGGTCCAATACGCCACGGGCCATATAAAAAGGTAAAGATCTTCCCTCATCAACCTCTGTATCTGTATCTGTATAGCCGGTATAACCGCCTTTTGGCGTAACACACCAGCTTCGCAGGCACGCGGCGCGGCCGCAACTGGCTATACCTTACACCGAACGACTTGTTACACCTAACCCTTTGAAATCTAACTCTAAACATTAGTACGGAGCCATGCCTCTGCTGCTGAACTGCCGGGTTCTCCTCGTGCTGACAGTCTCGCTGCAGGTGGTGGACGTGCCGTGCTCGTCGGCATGGGGAGGGGAGGGCTCCCGCCGGGCCGCGCCAGTCTCCCCGTCCAAGCTGCTGTCCGCCCGAGTCGTGTCCGCCATCCTGCTGACCTGCTTCATCATCGATCTGGCGGACATCATCAGGTAAGTTCTTCTTTTATTGTTTTTGCTCTGTTTCCTCTTCTTCGCCAAACCAAAAAGGTCAATGACCTGAACCAGACGTCTGTCACCATGGTAACTGGTGTTGGGTTACATTATGTTGCGTTGTGTCCGCCATCCTGCTGACCTGCTTCATCATCGATCTGGCGGACATCATCAGGTAAGTTCTTCTTTTTATGTTTACCGAAGGTTTTTCCTCAGTTTCTTCCTCTTCCTCTCCAAACAAATAAGGTTAATGACCTGAACCAGACTGTCTGTTACCATGGTAACTGGTGTTGGGTTACATAATGTCCGCCATCCTTTTGACGTGCTTCATCATTGATCTGGCGAACATCATCAGGTATCTTCTTCCTTTTATGTTTACCGAAGGAAAACAAACTGTTTTTGCTCTGTTTCCTCTTCTTCTTCCGTTCCAAACACTGACCTGGTCAATGACCTGAACCAGACCGTCTGTCACCATGGTAACTAGTGTCGGGTTACATTATGTTGCAATTTTATAGCAGGAAGGATAGAGTAGAGGCGGCATATTTGTCTAGGGTCGGTCGGGAAACAGAAAACACAACATTTTGTCCTAGGCCTAACATGTGTGTGTAGCCATATTCAGTAATAAACCACTTCTCTTCTTCAAATAAAGGTACCTCCTTCAGGATCCGAACTGGACGGACTTCAGATGGGAGCTGCCGCAGTTCCTGACACGTGTGACAGGTGAGAGCGAAGACGGGACAGGTGTACATGTGCACCAGACAGGTGTACCCGGGGAAGGAAGGAAGCCCAAGATCTCGACAGTTGCGTTCGACACGCAAGTAAAAGACGTGAAAAGGCGGCGACTGGTCAGAATAAGGTAGACTCGGATCTAAGATCTAACGTTAAGATGTTCTTATAAAGCATCTAAAAATGCTAATACGTCTTTGAACATTCATTTGATAGAGAAAATGTGTATATGTATATGCGTGTATGTATATGTATATACAGAGATAGATGAATATTTAATGTATGAAGATATAATAAGTAAACGTCTTTGAAAATTGATAGAAGAAATGTGTATATGTGTTTGTATATATACAGCGCTAGATAAAGATATTATGTATGTATTTAATACATGTGTATCAGATGTCCCTGTGGATTCATGGTTAACGGTGGAACGGCTGTTTACAAATGTCTATGAATATTAGGCTTGGATATTGCTATTAGACATAGTTACATGACGGCTGTTATATTCCATGTGTGTTCGTATCGCATGAGAAACTGGCAACAAGACAAAGCATACGCCAACAACAGTTCCAAGATCCCATACCTCCATGAAATATGGGCTTGCTTTGTCATGCTTCATTTCAACTGCAGTTCTGCTGCAATACCAAGGTCATCCACCAGGAGGCCCATATTTGACCTTGACCTTTGTCTTCCTAAGACTTATCAGCATATCAAATATCATCACAGTCCATAAAGGCGTTATGAAGTTATGCTGACTACAAAGTTGCTGAAACACACACAGACAGACAGACACACAGACAGACACGCCAAAAACAATACCTCCATTTTTCATGGAGGTAATAATCACACGATTCGTCCGGCCTGTGATTCTCTATGTAGACATCTTGAAAAACTACTGTACTGACATTCTGTGCACGTTTACAAAAACTGTTACATGTGATGATATCACAAAACATGTAGGTATAGAATTTTTGATATCTACTGTAACTGTGCATCCAGCGCAACTAATTAGGCCCCATTCCCACTGGCATAAGATTGTCGAGCCGGATCGAAGCCGGATCAAAGCGATTCAATTCGGCTCAATTCGGACAATTTTATCCTAGTGGGGAAAGGGCCTAAGATACACCAGTGCTGAGTACAAATGGAAAATATATCAGAGAACATATTTAGACCTTAGAGAATGAGCAGTGTAAACAATTGCAATACGCCAAGCTCAACATGTTGATTTATTCATATACTTCTATGTAAGTTTATTTCTTTCCACTTGTTTGTATAAAATACTACAAACGCAGTTCTGTAGTCTTTACGGTTTAGCATTAACTTTATAGTCTCGTTACGACTAGATTCTAGTAGCAGCGTCCTGCATATAATATACTAACATTTTACAAAATTTTACACCAAAAACGTGTGGAGTAACACTGATCATTAACAAAATAAAGTCAAACTAATATCCTGGTTCAAGTGTGTGTAACACAGTGCAACAACCAACAACAACAGCAACACTGTAGGCAACAAGGCAACAGATATGAAAACAATAACAATACGATCAGCAACAATGATATTGATAAATGTAACAATAGTCTGATTATGTTTTGACCTAAAGTACATTTTCACCCACTTCTATTGGTGACAGCAACATTGTGATTCGTAAACGTTAGCTACCTGGGGAGGGATACTTTTAGAGCCCTGATTGCAAAATCTAGATTCATCTTCTTCACCTCTTTCAGGTATTGATTCGAGAGGTAGGTTGAAGCTAGAATGTGTTACACAATGCCTCGCTGCATGCCTTGAGAAGTCCGAAGATAAGCGATGTAGGTACACCCTAAGAGGCCTGGAGCTAGATTATAAGGCATGTAGCAACGCCTTGAGAGGTCCTGAGATGTCTCTGCCGTGCAGTTTCCAGTCTAGCGCCGTGAAGTCCTCCCTAGGGGGCCTGGAGCTAGACTATAAGGTGTGTAGTTACACCCTAAGAGGCCTTGACATAGTCTACAAGGCATGTAGTAGCGCTTTGAGAGGCCCTGAGATGTCCCTGTCGTGCAGTTTCCAGTCTAACGCCGTGAAGTCTGCGTTTTCGAGTTTCTCCCGCTCCGTCAGCTCCACTCCCTCCACTTTCCTCGTGTGCTCTCGGAGTCTGGGGGAGGGAAAAATTTAACAATTCATTGTTCAATCATGCCCTATCGGTAAACAGACGCAAAGATATACACATGTTTATAGTACAAACAGGAATACTGATACTAATCTGGGAACTAGACGAAAGGTAGTGGGTGCTACCTGAAATGTCGGACCGCTTTCAAAATTATATCCAGTTGCTTGTCAATGAGTAACTGTTTTAAATTTTGGCATGTCTTACCTGGATGTCTAACCTTCACCGACGTAATCTGACAACATTAGCTCTAAAACTACTCTAATACAGAACAACATTAGATCTATAACTGCTGTAGTACAGAGGTTCACAGGCCATAGAATTACACTTTTAACCCTCCAACATGTAAAAATAAATCTGCAAGCAGATCATACGGTGGCAAGGCGCTAGGCAGTATCAATTGGCCACATGAGTGTTCAGTAGCCTGTACAAACTCCTCTGGCTAATGGCTACTGTCTTGCTACAGAAAGGGATCTGCTTGGAGATTACCAACATGGCGGACGGTAAATTACGTCATGGTCATGTGATACTCACAGCAGCCGGTCGTACATCGCGCAGACCATACAGAACAGCTCCCGGTCAAAGGTCACGTCCGAGTCCAGGTCCAGCAGCTCCATGATCCACGTCAGACGCGCGGATGACGCGTCACGTGCGTACAGCTCCTGCACGGCCTTCAGGACGTCCTGGGCAGATACATAATGCATTATTAGCTCTAAAAGACTTTTAGAAGTTCGTATAGCAGGTCCATTATCGAAATTGACCTTCGTCTTCGTTGCCCCTACTCATCTACTGAATATCGCAGAAAAAGGTGAAGGAGGCTGGTGTTGGAAGCTTAAGCGGCAAAGGTCCCCGACCTTCAAGATGAGGATGTTTTAATAACAAGGTGGTGTACAACGTAAAAGAATCCAACACACTTATCGACAAAAGTCGGCGGTCCGGTGTGCTTGGCTAAGTATGCGAGCCGTAGCGACAACGCATTGCACTAGTTCACATGAGTAACCAAAACGGAGAGACAATAAATTACCCGTTTAATAGACGACAAGACGCAAAACTATGAGTCTAAAAACTATTATCCTAGACGGTGTGTTGTGTTCCTTCAAGATTACCTTGAAGGTTAAGGAGCCTGAGTGTCTCAAGTCTTGTTTGTCGAAGATTTCCTTGTAGACAAGATGTCTCGTCTTGTTCAGTTTGCAGTACTTGGACAGATACTGGCGAGGGGTCAGCGCTGGAAGTGTGGAAAATAATATATTCACAATACATTTGAGTGAACGATTTCTACCAACATATAATGTCACTTCTAGTCACTTTGTTCCGTTAGATATCATATAAATAGATATCAGTTATCATATCATTCTGCTATATTATCATTATGTTGTAATTTATAGACAATATAGTTTAATCTACATGTATATAACTTATATAAGATAGAATACCGTCCAACTTCAGTTTTAATTACTTGTTTGTTTGCTTGTTTGTTTTTACAATTTTCAGTGATTATGATTACTGTTTGGCGACAATATGTTACTCACTGTCCAGTTCCCTGAGGTCCATGGGCAGCTCGAACCGACTGACCAGTCCGTGCACACTCGGAATCTAACGGTGGAAAACAGTGTAAATAACATGTATTTACGTTACGCAGTGTAGATGACACATATCTGTATCATAGCAAGCCATATTCGAACTCGTAAGGGCATTCTCTCTGCTAAAAGCGTCTCAACATTTTACTGGCTTGCATAAACGTCTAAAATGCCATTTGAAAGATAATGCGTAACTCAACGACATTGAATCTTCAGTTTTGCCATCACGCACACTATTATAGAAAGTCAGTGTTAGATTCTGACAGTGCAATTCTAAATTCATTGGGTTTTCCAAAATCTCAATGCCGAATTCGCGAATGTATCAAGTATATTTGACGGAATCGACATAGACCTTCCAACAATTACTAAATAACAAAGGTCGTCTATATATAACCTACATGGATTTGTTTTCATGACAACCGACAATGTAAGATAATGACAGCCTACTTTTCAAGCCGTCAATTGAACGACGTTCAGTCTAGGGATTTCTGTTACCATGGATATTTGTTGCCATGACAACCGCGAACGTATGCTAATTACAGCCAAGGACGTTAGTTATATCAGGCGCTACTTGTTACAGCCTAATTTTCCGACAATCATTTGAACGACGTTCAGTCTGGAGATTTCTGTTACTACGCGGAAACCATAATTGAATATGATCTCTTGGGGCTGATTGCATGCTGCACGACGGTAATGATAATAAGAAGTAGGAACGGTAACGTGCTCTGTGTGTTAAGTATGTAATCCAGTGGTTTTGGCTTTCTGAAAAGAAATGTACGTACTTTGAAATATTATGTTATTTTCTACAAATAACGGAAGGAAGGTTCAATTTTGAATTTCTTTTGCAAATGCTTAGAAATTCTTACGAATGCTTACGATTTTTTTACGAATGCTTGCGAATTCTTACGGATGTTTACGAATCTTACGCATGCTTACAACAGACGCTTCCACCTATAAAACAGTTGCCTTACCGTGATCTGCAGCCCGGTGGACGGGAGGAAATTCCCGCCACGTAACCGCTCGTCAACGTCCTGTAACAAACAAGATAGTCAGAGATCATGGCATA
>NW_017804564.1:963908-992657 GCF_001625305.1 Branchiostoma belcheri
CATAAGCATACAGATACTGCAGTACGGGGCACAGAGAGAGAGAGAGAGAGAGAAATGAGAAATAGAGAGAGTGGTCACAAACACACACACACACACACACACACACACACACACACACAAACAAACGTATACAGAGGGGCAGACAGTCACACACAGCTATAGAGACAGAGAGGCAGAAAGTAACACATACAGACAGACAGACACTAAAGTCAGAAGCAATAAAGAGCAAGTAAGCTGCATGCATCACGTTGTTAGATGGCAGGTAGCGTTCTTCAAAAGCGTTGGTTGGTTTCAGGATCCTGGATGGGTCAAATGACTCTTTCTTCGTTTCTCGTTGCAGGGATTTTCGATGGTACTGAAAGAGACTATTGAAATAGATAATACTGAGTTGCAGAACTTACGAAGAGGTAGTCTGGAGTGCCGTTCCCATGTCTGCTCCTGTCCTGCTGTTTGTTCTTTCCGTCTCTTTTACGTGAGTCCTACGATTAGAAGGAAAATAGAGGTATTGTTACTAAAACTGCAGCAACATTGTCCTATCTTAAAATTGGCATCACACCGAAAATCACAGGAAACAAAACGTGGTATGAATAATAATCCAACATGGGGTCGATATCGACTTCCAGCAAACTTGTAAAAAGTAACGTGTTCTGAGGGATTGAGTCATTCATATAGCTGAACAACGACAAGTCTAAAATTTCCTCAAGGCATCTGACATCTTCTCTTGGCATGAATGAATGAACAAACCAACAAATGAATGAATGAATGAGTGAATGAGTGAATGAATGAGTGAATGAGTGAGTGAATGAGTGAGTGAAGGAGGAATGTTCCTGACCTGATTGTTGTTGTCCCGGCGTTTGTTGTTGCGTTTCCTGTCGTCCTTCTCCCTGCTGAGGAGCCGAGGCGGCGGCGGCGCGCGGGACGAGAACTGGTCCGACTCACCGTCACCCTCCGACCTGGTGAGGGTGTTCAAACAAACAATAAGAAACAGCAAACAAATGCATAATGTTTACCTTGGCATTTGGCCTGCTCTATCAATTTGTACTCCAACATACACGGTCAGACAGGAGTCTAAATCCCTCCTGCTATAAAATTGCAACATGATGTAACCCAACACTAGTTACCATGGTGACAGACTTCTGGTTTAAGTTATTGACCTTATTTGTTTGCAGGAAAGAAACTGACCAAAAAGATGTGTTAAGCCAGTACATATTTTCTGTACTAATTCTCGTTTAAAAAAATTAGGACCCCATTCACACTCAGTTTTTCTATTCGATTAACAGGGCTATCCGAATAGAAAATTGTCTATCCGAATCAATGTTGAACTCACTCATTGTTTTTGTTATTTTTATCGTCGTCATCCTCCTCCTCTTCTGTGCTTGAGTCGCCGCCATCTTTGTCTCGTTTCTCCTTATTCCCGTTCGGCTTCTCCCGCTCCTTTCGCCGGGTCTTGGGCCGCTTCCTTAGGTCCACGTCCAGCCCTGTCTTCAGGACCCTGTTCTCAGGGTGCGGGGACCGGTCCCTGGGGGATGGAGGAATAAGTGAATGAATGAATGAATGATTGGTTGGCTGGTTGTGTGAGTGAGTGAGTGAGTGAGTGAGTGAGTGAGTGAGTGAGTGAGTGAGTGAGTGAGTGAGTGAGTGAGTGAGTGAGAAAATGAATAAATGAGGTGAGTGACTGGATAAAGAATGAATGAGTGAGTGAGTGAGTGAGTGAGTGAGTGAGTGAGTGAGTGAGTGAGTGAGTGGATGAATGAGTGGATTAAGGAACGGATTAAAGAGTGAATAACTGGTTGCAAGGACGAACAGGGGGAATGAATGAGTGAATGAATAAATGAAGGAATGAGTAAAGATATGAATGAATGAATGGATGAATAAACGAGCTGTACATATGAACTAACAGATGAATAAATGATAGAGTGTTGAATAAATGTATATATAAAAGGAATGAATGAATGGATGAATGAACTAACGAATAAATGACTGAATCAATAAACGAATGAATGAACAAATGAATGAACTAGAGTTCCACGATCTCATACCTTCGCCAAATGATGTTAGCCTTTATGAATAAGAAATATACTAATCACCCTGATTATGCAAGTAGGATCCTCAATTGCATGAATTATATCAGTCTGTTGATCATATTCTCCACCAAAAGACAGTCTTATCTTAACAAAGAATGCCATTTTCTCATAAATTATGCAAATATGGTCCTTATTTGAATAAGTTATGTTTAATTATGTTCACCTTCACTTAACTTTCAAACACCCCAAGTATGAAATTCCAGGCAGTTACCACTACGCAATTATAACATTTTCTCATTAATTATGCAAATTAAGTCTTCATTTGCATAATCAATATTTGCCTGTGTTTCTCTCGTTCTTAATAACATATGTTACAAGCTTGAACTTCCTATCATGGAATGCAGCTGATTTATAGAATTTCCTCATTAATTATGCAAATTACATCAATATTCGCATAATTGTAATATCATTATGTCAAGCATCACTTAAGCTACCTACATACCAAAAATCACGATGATCCATCAATCGGTTCTTAAGTTATCCTCTTTTAAACATTTGTCCTTTAAACCCCCCTGCAGTTCTAGAGCAAGCCGCTAGGGGGCCTAACCTCACGTCACTTCTTCCCCAGCACAAGAGCTACCTACCAGCCAAATTTCATCACCATAGCATGTCTGGATCTTGAGATATCAAAACCGGAAGTTCTGCTGCAGTACCATAACAAGCCGCTAGGGGGTCCAAAATCTAATCATTTTGAGGTCTCATCAAGACCTACCCATCTACTAAGTATCAAGACAATCCATCAAGGCCTTCTCAAGTTATCGTGTTGACAGACAGACAGACAGACAGACACACACACACACACACACACACACACATACACGAACGCCCCTGAAAACATAACCTTCTTGGCGAAGGTAATGAATGACAGAACGAACAAACGAACGTACGAATGAACGAATGAACGAATGACGATAGTCCCTTACCTGGACGGTGGCGGTGGCGGGGGTGACCGTGGGTTGAGGTCCGGGTACCGCAGTCTCGGGTCCTCCTGTTCCGCCTCCCATTTATATTTGTATGTACATGTATGGATAGAGGAATGCCGAAGAACGGGAAGAATGCCGACTGTTCCTTACCTAGAGGGTGGGGGTGGAGGAGGTGACCGTGGAGTGAGGTCCGGGTATCGGAGTCTGGGGTCGTCCTGTTCCGCCTCCCGTTTCTTCAGTCTGGCGCCGGGGATCTCATGGTTCTGCCGTGAGTCAGGCGGTCGTTTATGCACGTACTTTAGTTATTCATTGATTATCATGATCGATTATTGGTACAAATTATTATTGATTATTGGTAATATTATTGGTAAAATTAGTGTAAGAAATCACGGGGGAAAGAAGAGAGATATCAGGGTTAATGGAAGGGAAATATGTTGTTAGTAGCAAAGTTAAAGTTAGACATTATCAGGCAAACTGTTAAACTGAATTTCTATTTCTGCTAGTTAGTGGAAGAATTTGCAAGAAATGGGTTAATATATGAATATAGGCATATTATATAAGTTCTAGCTGCAACCAAGAAAATGGAGAGAAATTAAAACAAAAAGTAGAACATGACAATGTTGAATTCAATGAATTCTTTAAGTGAAAAAGAAAAATGATACCTTCAGCTCTACCAGCTCAAACTCGTCCGGAAACTCCTGCATCATTTTCTCCACGTTCTCCTCCGTCAGCGCGTACGTCTGGCCTGCACTTTTCAGCACAAACGCTCGGGGGCGCTTCTTGAAGGCCAGCGTGGCGCGGACCCAGGCGTACAGTGCCCTGAAGGCGTCCTTCGGGTCGAACTTTCCCACCAGCGTGTCCATCCCGGCCCGAACGCGAACCTTCAGTTTGTCGTCGTCATCTTCCGCTGGGGGTTGCACCGTACCCTGTATTACGCCAGTTAAAAGTCTTTTGAAAATATGATCATAATACTGTTACAGGGTACGTCGGTGAAGGTTAAACATCAAGGTAATACGATACGCAAAAAACTTTCGTCAGTGACACTAGAGAGTTGTCATTTCCAGATTAGTGAGTCATATCCAGTTCCTTGAGTTACATCCAGCTGCTTGAGTAACTGTTTTTTTTTTGCGTATACATATATCTTATTACCTGGATGTATAACCTTCACCGACATGTCATACCCTGTATTATAAACGTATTACACATCTTTGGCTCACTGCTAATGTCATATGCCTGGTATGTCTGTAAGGTCGTGGGTCATTTATCCTGAGTGCGGCCGTAGGGACAATTTATCTTGTTAATCTTAACTTTATATTTGCCTCTTATATTTTATAATAAGAAGCTACAAATTGGACTCACCAGGATTTCGAAGACGTTCGGCAGGTCATAGAGCCGCGTGTCTGCCCCGGAACCGGAAGCTGGGTACTGGACGCCACCACTGGTCAGCACCAGGCGGGGGGGAATCTTGGCGTGCGTCAGGGTGGCCCTCACCCAGATGTACACGTCCTAAGGAGAAGGTTTAACGTTAGGGTTAGTAAAAGAATTTTATTGCACGACAGTTGCACATGGTACAATGTATGGCAGCGATTATTGAACATAGCACAAAAAGAAAAGGGTATAGAATGAAAAGTAACATCCTAATTACTAAACATCAATGGATAAAATGATATTTGATATGTTAGTATGTGTTGGCCCCCTATCGGTTTTCTAGGTATTGCAGCAGGAATTTAGGTTTTGATGTATCGTGATCTGGACATGCTATGGTCATGACTGTTTCTCAGATATTGTTGTAGTATGATTTTTAACGAAACGAAGCTATGGTACCATCATGGTCAGCATGGACCTACGGCCACCTATCCCGTCACAAGACAATTCACAGACTGTCTCAAGAATGTCCTCAACAAGTCTTAAACATGTTGTACGACGATTGTGGCCCGGACTCTCTAGTAGCACTTTATCTTCAATGCGGCAATTGTCCTAACTGTGTCTCCTAATCAAGAACAAAGCGCTGCCTGTACGGACCTGTACTGAGTATAATCCCTTGAGCATCGTGCGTTACTGAACGTGATCGGAGCAGTGTTCTGCGTATGAGCATTACGCCATGGTCTGAGGGAAAGGGTGATCCGGCATGCACGGCTAAACTTTTAAGTCCCTGTACTTTCTAATAGTCACTACCTAGTAGATACAACAATCATCTCTTTGTTTTCTGGCACCCTAGATATCTACAAATCATTAAGGATACAAAAAGTGTGTTTCGGGTTCTGTTAAGCAACATTCTAGCTCCTGGCTATTCTAGCTTCTAGCTAGTCGAGGTTGTCTCAATCATGATGTTTCTGACTTAGGGAGTATACTAGTCTCCACCAGACTCTTTTTCAGGCTGAATAAATAGTAGAAATCGACCTCAAAAAATGTAGCTGGCAAAATGGACCCTCTATCGCCAGCCAACTCTCCTGGCCAGCTACAGTCTTTTTAGGCCGATTTCTACTATCTATTCAGCCTGCAAAAACTTCTGGTGGAGACTAAAAAGATGCTGCTACAGTCTGATTCATGTAACCCGCCACCTTGGACTGGCATTCATGTACGCGGCAACCAATACAAAGTGAAAAATTAGCTCCTCACCCTGAGAGTTTTCTTGGCGGGAAAAGTCCTGACGATGGCGTCCTCCCCGCAGTACACCATGACTTCTATCCTGTTGGGCCGGTCCGGAGGACTCAAGTCCAACTTCTTCACAGACTGAAACACAAGAAGAAACTTTGAAAAATACTTTCTGAAAATTTCGTTCCGTTTGACAGGAAAGACACTCACTCGTAGTTCAGTGTATATTTGCTACATAGAAAGTTTAAACGAGAACAATCTTTGTGCATTTTATGTACCTCTGCTTAGCACTAAGCACTTGGAAAAGAGTATGGGATCGGAGTTAAATAAATCATACCACTACCAGTGGACTAGCCCCTTGCTATAGTGATTGCTGCACTGTGTGGTCCAAGGGCTACTGAACCGCCCTGTGCACCACCTGTTGCAGGAAGGATCTTAACTTTATATTATTGTTTTAAGCCTTTTTCATTTATGATGGATAAAAATCATCCAAAAGAATGTAGGTACAATAGTGACAGTCATGGGCAATCCAATCTGGGTGTGAATACCTGATTCCTTTACCGTATACTTTCAAGAGCAAACAAGTAACACTTTTAAAACGTCCCCCACCCATGTGTTGCCCATACAATATCTCCCCTCTGTTCGTCTCTCCCGTGCCAGGCGACCAAATCTTATGATTACATGTTGTAGGTGTGTTTATACATAGTTCCACCCCCATTACAGTCTGCACTACAAACACGGCGTTAAGCCCTTGAGCCGGCTGTATGTGCCGAGCGTGGTTCTGACCGGCGTCTAATCGCACAGTTTGTCCCGAACACACATTACGGGGTCACGTGACACACGTCGCCATGGCAACGGCGACAACGCGTGACGCCATGATGACAGCCGCCATGTTGGACTGTCAGTCAGGAGAGGTCAAACGTAAAGTTTAGATGACCTGAATAAATGGCGTCGAAGGATTGTAATGGGGTTAGTGGGTTCTAATAAAATGTTTTAAGCTAAATTTTGTCTAGGCCTAACGCCATTTTTTGCGCCAAAGAAATTGCACAAGAAAAATACAACTTTCGCCAATCTCAAAGCAGATACTGTGAGCGAATTCGAATGCCGATTATTTGAGCTTTCATGAATTAAAGAATGATTCAAATAAACAAACAAAAATCGTCACGAAATATTGCGATGAGTTTAAACCAACGACAGAATAATTTACTCACACACAAGATAAAATTCTTCTGAACCACTGTTCTAACTCACCGTCCATGGGTTTATTGTAATAGATTGAAATAAAATATGATTCCGTTTGCAAAGTTAAGATTTAAGGTTAAGGTTATTGCGAATTCCTACCCGAAGGCTAATTGCAAATAACAAAAGAACATTGAGACAGGGTACAAAATAACATTATGTAATAACACGAGGTAATTGTCTAAAATTATAGCTATGTCTGAAGGGTTTGACTTCTCTTTTGTAAACCATGGAAGACGTAATAACCAAACGTACACATCATGGTATCGTATAGCGACAGCACAGCAGTACAGTTACATGTTGACAGGTTCTAACTAACGCGACGCCGGCTTACAAGTGTGTCCAAGCGGCGTGTAAGTGCGCTCTCGTGTGTGTCGGAATCGTCCGATATTTGCACAGCTTACACTTCAACACTGCTCGAAACGACCCCCTTTCTCTGCGATAGAAATTCTGCATGTTTTCGTCTCGGAAAGTCCTGCGTTTTGAGGGTCATTTTGTTGATTTTACTTCACTTCAAAACCAAGTTCATCGATGTAGTTTCTGCGAGACGTAAGCGTATCGATTAAAGTTGTTTTAGGCGGTTAGAAAAACGTTGAGCTTCGGTGAGGACTAAACTGCTCAATATAAGTGGATCAATGTTTGGAGCACATACAGAGGTGTCAGACAACCGCTGAGTACAGTTTCAACAGAATCCTTTGGAGAAGGGGTCCTTGAGAATACCACGCTATGCAAGTCGCTTTTCATTGAGGTCACGAGGAAACAGGTAAGGGTCAAACAAAATATCATCAACAAGATGCTTTTTGCTGTACGAGTTTCAGAACCGCCCGTAGACAAGGATCTGTGGTACCTTTTTCTGCAACAAGACAGATTACATGTTTACAGTACAGCCACGATTGTCCCAATACTGTTCTTGAATTGCTGTCGTAAACCTATAAAGTACTGCAACACAGTGCCTTCAGTCACTAGGTAAAACCCCTTGTAAACACATTCAGAACCTGCCCCCGACCGCCAACCAACCAAGGTTGGCGGTAGCTAGAGAGCAGTCTGACCAGATTTAATCGCACCTTTCGACGAATTTGAGTCAAATTTCATTCCAAACATCGCCCTGACCACTTTCTAACCCCCAGCCAACCAGTCCCCAAACATTTTCCAACCATAAACATTTTTTAAAATGTTTAAAAACATTTTAAACATTTTGAAACATTTCGGCTGGCGCAACAGAACACTATCCAACCACAGCCGACCTTGCTCCCAACCTACTCTCAACCATGGTTGGGGAAAGTTCGAATTCGGCAGTGTCTAGGAATAAATATTCGGTTATGCTACTCTCCAAGCAGAGGTTTGGGTCTTGGCTTATTTTTGGCGTGTTTTTAGGCTTTTATATCGGGGTTTCATTTTTGCACTGGAATTTCTTTTTACGCCAACCCATAAAAAATACCAGTGCAAAAAAAAAAAAAAACGATGAAAAGGCGTAGAAACGCGCCAAAAAAATAAGCCAAAACCCAAACCTCTGCTTGGGGAGTACGGCTACGTACAGTACTGTACGTGTGTGACGGGGGCTTAAGTTCGTTTCTCCTGGATTTATGACACAATAAACCTGCAGTATTACCCCACCAGGTGCGGGGTCAATAAAACACAACAAAAAAACGGGCTCGTTCTAAGTCCATAATCTCAGTCTATAATCTAAAACAAGCGGCGGGAGTGTGGATCCAGGCGGGGCAACAATTCCAAACACCGACATATTTACACTAGAGTTACATTAAACAAGAATCGTGAAATGTACATAACTGTTTCTATAGCGATAGGGATTATTTTGGCATTATTCTATATGCGGTAAAATCAAGTTCATCGGCGTTTCTGGCTTGAGTTATGGTTATTGTAACGTTACCAGGCATGTTAAAAGCGGAGGGTGGTTTGTACGCTTCCAATGTTTGGTAGGAAAAAGTCCGTACTGAGAAGTTGATCTCCAAGCAGATGTTGGGAGGGTAAATAGTAACATCTTCTTAGTTCGTCGTTTTCTAGTTTTCGAGGCTTGAATGTAAAAATTCTTAATAATAAAGGTCTTTGATTCAATATCATCTGCCTGTAGAGATAGTTCTTACCTGACATACGTCTAGATGAAGTTATTTTCTAACTTCGTGTGTAGGTACGTAAATATCGGTATATGCCTTCTACAAAATCACCGGGTTGTTGAGAAACAATAAAGTAGCTCACTCTTGCTCTTTCCATGACATGTACGCCTCACTCCTATGCGAAGTTCTTATTTTCTAGTTACAAAGTTATAAAACTTGTATAGGCACGTAAAGATGGGTATGTGTCTTGTACAATCCAGCTGTCTTTAGAGAGTAGTTTTACCTGGCATACCCCTGGATATAAGCCTCACTACTGCGTAGAGTTCTACCTGTATTGGGACGCAAATATCGCTATATGTCTTATACAATATCACCTTATTGTAGAGAGATAATACAGTAGTTCTTACCTGGTCCACTCCGAGATAGAACCCCCTTAAAGAACAGGCATCTATGCCGACACTTTGTACAATATACGGAGGTTGTAACTTGTAACTATATAGAGATATACATTCGTTCTTACCTGGTCCACTCCCAGATAGAATCCCCACTCGGGCACGTCCGGCAGGGTGAGGGAGTCCCGGGCCGGGTCCTGGGGGGTGAAGCCGGGCAGCAGGATCGGGAACTCGCTCTTCAGCCGCGCCACCGACACGCTTAGACTCGACCGGCGGCTGCTGGTTACGCTGGGCGGGCGGCTGGACCAACTACCCGGCCGGGGGACGCTCACGGTGGCCGGGGACATTGTAGGCTGGTATCTGTATCTGTATCTGTGTAGCCGGTAGAACCTCCCTTCGGCGTAACTTTGTTTCTTCTCGGGGTAATGCACGAATCCAGCGAATAAAGGGAAACCAGCTGGAGATAGGTCCGTGGCTATAGCTCGCCTGTGCTTGGGCTAGGGACATCCCGACAGGGTTCCGCTACGTTCGTACGGGGACAGGTATACATGTTTCTAAATGTAGCATGGGAAGCAGTCATACTAACCGTACAACCTCCGTAGAATTGCCAAATTGGGCCCGATCTCGGAACTACGGAAGCGTAAAATTGTTTGAACGTCTGAAAGTAAAAGTTGTCACGAATTCCTGATATCGCCTGTCCTAGCTGCTTTTCAGTGCAGAAAAAAATGTATTTCCGTACGTTTCTATATATATATACTAGTATGGGCTTCACCACCTTCGTATATACAGGACAGGTAAGGTATAACACCTGGTTTACCTGCCGTAATTTCCAAATATTTCTTGACACTACCTGGCGACGGCGTCACGATGGGAACACGAAGGTTACCTGGGACAGGTGTGCAGGTGAGTCACCTTTGAGGTTCCGATTCCTTCCACACTTAGGAACGCCGCACTTTCGCATGAAAACACAACTTCTAGTTCTCGTCCGCTCGATCCACCAACCCGAATCTACAACAAGGAACAGCGTTGTTTCTTAAGACAGGACGGTTTTGTCTTGATGACTTTCTCCTCTCAGAGTACCACAGAGCTCGCTGAAGTACGGAAATATTAGATCCAAGTTCTTCTTTTCTCGTGTAGGGAGGAGAATCCGTTTAGGAAAATCAGAAAGTAATCCTTTTTCTTCTCTCTGATCCGGATTTTTTTCGTGGAGAGAACGCTTGACGGTGTAAAGAACTCTCCAGTGCCGTAAGCAGGGAAAAAAACACCGAGGATCGTCACAGGCGACAGCCAATCACATCACGGTTACCATGGCTACACAACTGGGCGTGGTTTGCGGTTGGTGCACGTCTTTCACTCCGACACTTTGTAACAACCTGGACGTTGTTTATAGAGGAATTTACGGTGCTGAACATGAGAAAAGCCGGCGCGGTAATCTAAATGTTTTGGTTTCCCCCGCCCGAGGTTTAATGCACTCCCCGTGAATACCAGAACACGGCCGCTCGCACCTCGAGCGCGCTCAACCGCCGCGCAAATATTTGTCTACACATTGTTGGCGGCTTTCGCTGATTGTACGGCCGACTGGGAAGGTAAAAAGGGAGGGAAGGGACAATAGAGTGTGCGGAGGGCGGACAGAAAATTATCCCGGTGTCATGAGAGTTTAATTAATAGAGTAAACGGTTTGTATTAGATTAACTCCTACATAGCCTACAAAACATGTTCTTCCTTACCATTTATTGATCCATTTCCACCCATTTGCTCTTGTTTTTTGTCATGTATTTTGTCTCTGTATACTTGTACGTTTGGTGGTAAGGTTAAAATTAGCTATAGCTAGAGTACCTCACCACCATGCCTTGTATTGTCCATGTTGAATTGTAATTACTAGAGTAAACGGGGTGTCGGTAACTGTCAAACCGCTGTCAGAGTTCTGTGTGCGGTCCGTGATCGTCTGAGCTAGACAGGACGGACACGCATTTTACTTGGGGTTGTGTGGCGCAACGGCAGAGTGCTCGACTCGTAACCAAGAGGTCCCGGGTTCGAGTCCTGACATGCCACTGATATTGTGCCCTTGGGAAAGGCATTTTACACGACTTTCCCAACTTAAATCAAGTGAAAATGACTATTGCCTGCCCTGTCAAACCGCTGTCAGAGTACTGTGTACAGACCGTGATCGTCTGAGCTGGACAGAACGGACAAGGTTTGCTTTGGGAAGGGTAAATTGTACGGTGACGTCTGCTGACGCACGTTAAGGGCTGTCTTAACGTTTGCTCTCACTTAACTTAAGACATTCAATTGTTTAGTAAGTTTTAAGTTTGGCTTAATGTAGTCTTAAGGTTCCATTCATCCATCAATTCATTCATTCGTTCATTCATTTATTCATTCATTCGTTCACTCACTCACTCACTCACTCACTCAATTATTCTTTCATTCAGGTATTCATAGGTACCCATAAAACATTGGACAATAAAATAATACAGGCTTAAAAATACACACAAAAGCAGATACAAACAACCATAAAGATATACAATGTGTACATGTAGATTGTATCATGCATACATTTAGCATACTTGTAGCTAGTAGAGACGCAAGCTACGGACTTTTTTTCGTTTGAGTTTTGCTCCCACCGACGGTCAACAGTGGCGAGACTACTTTTAATTACAAACTTACATTTTGACATTTAAACTGGCCAACGTTAGTGGTACTATAAATCCAGACTGAGTGTAGATTGTATCTTATATTCAGGGACCCCCACATAGTTGTAACCAGGTTACCTCTGATACGTCTGAAGTCTCCAGTCGTTTCTGTAATTACGTGGCTTAACCGGACAACATCGCGTTAAAATTGGTTTCTACATATGCAAGTAAATGGGCTTAAAAGAACTTGATAGAGCTATTTCTTTTAAATTTTAATATATATTATCTTTCACCTTTCATTTGTTGTTAGTGATATTCCACCCCCAATTTGTGTGCGATTGTTCATGACTAACATATGGCCAAACGTTGCACGTTAGTGGGGTCGTGTGGCGTAGTGGCAGAGTGCGCGACTCGGAACTTAGACTAAGTTAGAGTCCCGAGTTCGAGTCCTGACATGCCACCGATCTTGTGCCCTTGGGAAATGCACTTTACACGACTTTCCTCACTTAGCTCAGGTGTAAATTAGTATTGTCCTGTCATGTATTTGTCCCCTGTGTTGGTTGCGGCATTAATATAAGTTGAAAAAACTTGAGTGTGTCGTCACCACGTCTGGTGATTACATGTTGGAATTAAAAAAAAAAAACGTTGCACACACGAATGTCAACAAACACTCGAGTGACAAATCAATCAAAATGAGCCTTGAATACAAAATTATTAGTATTGCAGATTATTGGAGTGCCAAATCTTACATTTGTATATGATCGCATCGCTATACGTGCTATCTGTACCCCATATTAGTCCGGGAATTTTATACGGAACGTTAATCATCATTTTTCGTGTTGTGGATATTTCCCGTTCAGGATATCCATGTGTACTGTGGATCTAAATAAACCAACCAACCAACCGTGTTGTATGAAGATATCTCTTATAAGTGAAAAAATTATGTGTTAACACACTCAGGTAAAGGTGCTTAGCACGTGAATGGAATGAAATAATTATCTGAACTAAAAAAATGAGATAAATAGCTAGCTCAGTGTTGCGAGTTTCCAGATTATTTATTGCTAACATTTAACCCAACATTGCTCACCCACACGTATGCAAACACACTCCGCTGACAAATTGAGCCAACAAAGCCATGAATACACGGTTATTGCGACTCGTTGGAACGCCAAATCTTGAGTACACCCGCCTGAGTGCACAACCTTTGCTCTGCCGATGACTGTGTTTGTTCACTGTTCAAGCAAGACTTGATAACCCCTGACCCTGACACGCCGTTTTGTGTGGCCGTAGTCTTGAAAACATCCATCCAAACTACATTATTGTTGGGTGGGGACTAATCTCCAAGCAGATATGAGGTTGGGGAGAAAATCTCTATTCTTCTGCTGTTATTGTGTTCTTGTCGTTTGATACTGCACATCAATTTATAAACCATATTAATGTTAATATTTATGTAAATATTAATGAATGTCAATGTACAACAAGACGTAATTCGGTATGGGGCTGCAAAGTTTTTTTCTGAATAAAACCATTTTCTTATATTGTGAGGTTGTGCCATTTTATCATTGATAATGCTAGTGCTTGTGATATTCTAATTTTAACCACAATTTTTAAAATGTACTGACAGAAACCAGATTCAGTCTCAAGAACTGCAAATCTGATTACAGAATAAAGATCGACAGTTACTTGTATAAAGTTTGAAAACAAAATAAAGTGAAAAGGACACCCCAGAGGCCCTATTTGTTTATTTGAAATTCATACGGAACAACAACTATGGCTACAAAATTATAGATGGATACGATGGTAATATATACGGATATACGTTTAGGATACATGTATATGGTTTCCTGTTTGTCTGATTTGTAACCTTGCTATGAGATAGGTGATCTTAAAATATATGATGATTATTTCTGATCGTGAATGAAAGCACATTATTTACTACTGTTACTATATGTTAGTATATTAATTATTGGTCTTTACGGCAATACTGTAACGTTATGCACAATGCCGTTGAAAGTACAAAATATAGTAAAGAAGTAAAACTTACGAAATACCCCTTCAAACCAGAAGGCTGTGGGCCACACGCCGAAGAACATGGCGTCATGTTTGCTAAATAATTGAAAATCTGGACTCAAATGTTACATTCTTATAGATTTTTTCAACGTCAACAAGCAAGGTATAGTGTGAAGAAAACTGTTGTATGGCACTCACACGCCACCTTGCGATAGAGAATAAAAAGACAGGACTTCGGTCCTTAACAATGAAATATACAATTTTTGGGGGTACCACATCTTCTCTTCTACACGTCCTGCTCACGAGGCAAGATCTCGCGAGAGCCTCTCCGAGAGTTCACAGACAAAATCGAACAGCGAGATGTCGTCATCCTCCTCTTCCAAGAGGTCAGTGACCTCTGCAGCCTCGGTCTGGCGGAACACAGCCTCGATGTCGTGAAGGGTCTTCGCGGGGACTTCTGGGTAACCGTCGGAGTTCGAAGTTATCTGTTGCGTCAGGATTGCCTGAACGTCTTGCCTAAAAATGAACAAGTACAAGGTTTACTTTACAAAGTTAACATTTGCAAAGCAAATGCATAATGTTTACCTTCGCATATGGTCTGCTCTGTTAATTCTTACTCAGACACATTTCATATACTATATATATATATATATATATATATATATATATATAATCCAACATGATATAATCCAACACCAGTTACCATGGTAACAAGCGTCTGGTTCATGCCATTGACTTTATTTGTTTGGAGAAGTAGATGAGGAAGAAGAAACAGAGCAAAAACAATATCTTTTCCTTCTGAGAAGGTAAACATAAAAATACAACTGACACGTATCTTATTCACTATATTCATCAACTGGAATTGACTTCAAGACGGTTGCATTTTTATTTAGACTTGTAAGCAAGACGAAAGCACAAAGGAATGACGTAATTATCCTACCACTTTTTCTGGTCCTCCATTTCTGCACATTCTGTGGCGAACAAGTTCTGTAAGGGAAAAACAGGAAGATATTGTAGACTTGCGGAAATCATCTTGGTTCTCAAGCCCGGCTTAGTGAGGTTTATCAATTATCAAAATTCTGTTATTTTTCAGGAAGAAAGATTGGATTTTTTTTACTGCCATAACTGTTTTCCTTTCATTTAGCTCACTCCAACATTACTTTGAAGTGTGCCGTTCCCGTTGAAAGTAGATTACGACCTTGAACTGACCTTGATCTCCTGTAGTACCTCTGTCACTAGTGTGGCTCTGTCCATATCCAAGATGGCGGCTTCTCCTCCTGAATCTGTTTCCTCTTGAGTCGCCCCATCAGGTGAGTCTGTATACGTAGAATCTAGAATAACACATCGTTTGGCTTCATTATAAGATGATCTTTTCTCACAAGCATTTTTACTTTTCAATGGTCCACAAATAACAAAAAAAAATTTGAAAAATTGACAGGTTTGCCTCAACGTATGCTGTTTTTTTTATCGGCAAGATCTGAGATTGAATATAGAACGTACGGTACCAACTACAGCCTTCCTCAAGTTCGAATGACCACTGTCGTGTATGTCACGTGACCATACAAGCACGTGACGTCAGATGCTGTTTATAGATAACAGGAGGTTCATTTTCTTAGACTTTAAAAGGAACTGCTAGAAAGTTCATTTACTTTAACTTTGAAATGGAACAGCTAGGAAGTTCATTTAGTAATACTTAGACTTTGAAATGAACAGCTTGATCTTTTTCAAATTGAATACTTGAAGTAAAGAAGATACCTATTATTTGCTGTCTTTTGGTTTTCTTCAGAACCAGGTGGGTTCCTTCCACAATTCCTAGATCTTTGAGACACGCGTCTGGATCCTTAAGCTTCCGGCCGTCGTTATGCAGGATGGCCTAGAATATTACAAGACATAGCCATGTACATGTCTTCAAGTACCAGAGTTATCAAACAAGGATTGAGGTGTTCAAGAATTCATTCTTTCCTAGAACTATCGCAGAGTGGAACTCACTGTCACAAAGTACAGTGGGGGCATTGTCATTAGATAGCTTTAAACAATGTCTAGAGTTAGATGTTCAAGGGCTAGGTGTAACAAGTCATCGGTCTAATGTAGCCAGCTGCCGCCGCGCCGCGTGCCTGTGAAGTTGGTGTGTTACGCCGAAGGGTGGTTATACCGGCTATACAGATACAGAAGCTGGTGTGTTACCCCGAAAGGCGGTTATACCGGCTATACGGATACAGAAGCTGGTGTGTTACGCCGAAGGGTGGTTATACCGGCTATACAGATACAGATACAGACCTGTCGGGCGCAGGGGACGTGAGTTTCTCGGGTCAGGGCGGCCATGAACGCCGCCAAGGGAGAGTCGGGCTGTACGGTGACGTCCATGGTGGTGGTCGGGCCGTCATCGGGGGTGTACTGTACACTCACAGTGAAACCTGGGTTCAATGATATTTTGATTTTTTTTAATTTAAAAAAAATCATATCTTTAAGATTCTTTACAAATTTAATGTTTTTTAAGAATATTCTTGAAAACGTTTTATTAATTAATGTTTTAAACGTCCATGCTAGACTTTATACTTGATATTTCGGGTATTTTTGATATCTCAAAAAGAGTCAAATTTAGAGCTTCCCTTCGGCCCTTCACTGAGACATAATGCACCTTCCCTGTTTCGTGTCCTCCAGACCAGAACACTAACGTACCTTCCCCATTGTCCTGTCCGTCACAGCCGAACCACGCCCAGTCGCCCCTGGCAACCTCCGTCTCCCCGCACCTGCACACCTGCGTGACGTCATGCTGCACGTCCGTGACTGTTACCTGCATGGTTGGGAAATAACGTCATTCAATTTAAAGTTTCTTCTGTCTTCAATGACATTATACTTTTTGTGTGTTTGCTTATGGACATATACAGACCACATGGGTTGATTTACTAGCAAAGTGCAAGTGTTAAGGTATACAAGAGCTATCAAAAAACTGGCCGAAAATCCGTGTTCTTAAAGTCTTTGGGGGGGGGGGGTTGTTATGATCATACCAGGTGTGAAGAAGCAAAACACGGCACACAACTTGGCATGTTCAGCATGTTCAGCATACGGAATCTACTATCTCCAAGATAACTAGCTGGTACGTATAATACTATGCATTTTTCTACAGTTCATACAAATTGCAAAACTCCTAACATTCTGTTTTGTTTCAAACTAAGACGTTTAATGCACAAAGTCAAAGGCATCGTCGACTTAGGTCAACCCAGGTCAGAAGAAACAACAAAGCACAGGTAACCTTACCAGGTGAAACTTGATCTATGTAAACAATAGGACAGGTACACTTTTGTTCACAGGTAAACCCACTGAGAGTTGGAAAGGGGACCTGACAAACTAAAACATATTCTTACGATTCTTTGCAGAATGAGAGCTGACATTCATGTTTCAATATCACAATATGACATTAATTTCACTACCTCCCACTACATTTGATACCAGAATATACGTCAAATAAGGCAGTGCACGATGCAGGCCACCCCTTCAAACGGTACAGCCAATGACCTTTCAACCGTAAACATTTCAAATGCCAAATCGAGAGTCACTTCCGCATTGGGTGTAAGGGGAGGGACGCCATCTTATTTCTGCTGAAAATAAAGCTGTGTTCTTTGCTAGAATGGCTGAAGAAGCGAGGGAACTTGTAGCTCAGGCAGGTCAGGCTGCCGCCCAGCCTGCGATAGAAATGTTGGCTGAGTGGGGCCGGGTGTACCTGCGCATCACCGATGTTTGGTTGGCTCGTGGCATGGCTATAGGTGCGTTCTACCTGGCCAACAGGTACCTAACTATGAGGGCTGTCCGTCGGGCTGTTGAGAGGAGGGACCCCGACAACCCCGACCAGCCAGCCGACCCACAGGTGGGCTTGGAGGCAGAGGTGGACTCCCTCCTGGTTCCTGTCATCTTCTACTCCCAGCTGGGCTACCAATACTTCACCTCCATCCAGGGTGGCCCCTTCCTCAAGGTCTGCCTACAGACAGAGCTGGAGAAGGTCGGCTATAAGGAGCCCATCGACGTGAGCGTGGAGAGGTGGGAGCTACCAAACCTGCCGGAGGGGGGAGCAGGGCCAATGATGGGGATGATGGGGGAGGAGAGAGTTCTGGGCTGGCTGGCAGAGTTACCGGAAAAGGTGGGTACATCACTTTCAATACCCAATAATTATCTTTATGGCCCATGCAATGTATACATGTCTGAATTTTTTTCTTTAGGCATTTTCTTAAGAACGCTAACTGTACATGTGTTTCTACATGATTGGAATATGAGGAAGTTCCATTCAATACAGAATTTAATGTATTTGCAGACGAGCATACTCAGCACAGCAGCAGGGGATTCTGGGATACCTGAGGATGTGTCCTCTGAGGCAGGTGTCTCTACTGTTGCATCACGGGAGGATGTAGAGGAGAAGGAGGAGAAGGAGGAGGAGGAGGCTGGACCATCACAGACGAAACAGGCCAGACTTCAGCAGCAGCCTCCAGTACAGGTCGCACCTACTTCACAGCAGGCTGAGCTACAGGAGGGCCCACTGAAGAGGTGGAGAGCCGGGCTACTGCAGCACGAGGACTCACCAACTGCACAGACATGGCTCAAGGCCTTCAGCTGCCTGGAGAGGGGGGCAGCCATGCTGACCAGCGGGGGGTACCAGGAGGGGGAGGGGGTGGAGCACCTGATGGAGGGGTTCATACTGATGGAGTTACTGTCACCTGATTATGTTAATATAGTCCTTTATGACCAGTCCTGGCTGCATCTGGACAAAACAGAGTTGGACCGGCTCATCTCCAAACAACTGCAAGCTAACCCTGACAGCACCCCCTGTCTGCTAATACAGGCACTGCAGCTTCCCGAGGGACACAATCAACAGCAGGCCTTAACCCATGTGATAGACGTTGTTCTACAGCATGGAGAAACAGACCCCATGTACAAACATCTGGCTGACATATACTTTACTTTAGGCTATACAATATGGCAAACCACCAGACAACCAGCCCCAGCCCTATCTGTCTTTGCCAGCGCCCTTATGTACAGATCTGACCACCTGCTAACCCTGTACTTCACAGCATGGTGTTCCATGGATGTGTCTGTCCCACAGGCCATTAGGCAGTTTCACCACTACATCCACACAGCTCCTACAGACGATCCCTTGGTGCCATGGGCTCATTGCTTCCTGGTTATCCTGTACGGCCGGCAGGACCAATCTGTCCACAGGGACAGAATCCTGCACCACTACAACATGGCCCAGCAGACTGACAGGAACAGGCTGCCTGTGTTTCCACCAGCCCCTAGTGGGGTAACAGACCCAGCCAGGAGGGTGTATGAACAAGCATTGGCACAGACCTTCACTAGCGATGCATAAGAACGGATTGGAAGTACATGATTAAGATGTAATTCAAACGTTCTCTGTGAGAACATCACACTGCTTCTATTTCAAAGTTATGAATTAAATAACATACTCAAGTTGATAAAGGTGGAAGGAAGTCTAGTACTAGTACCACTTATTATTATATTTGCTAACTTCTAAGCTACAATACTCTCTGTATGACATTAGAGTAGGTTGTACTGTTATGAATGGCTATAGGATATACACATATGTTAACGACTGACGGAATCCTACTATACTTCGTACCACTACACTTGCACTCATTAACACTTAAGTTACAATGTTCTGTATAATACATTAAGTTATACTCTACGTTTGACACGAAGCACAAGTCGCAGGCACTCTGTAATGTTTAACATTTACCATCAACAGACTGCTGTCCATGCACGAACTTAAGTTGCTACATGTAAAATAAATGCTGCCTTTTATTGTTAATTCGGAAGTTACACTGTAAGTGATGTTAAATACCTTGAGTCTAGTAAGTACGTAAACCTTGGTGTTTAGCTCCCACATATAATAATTAGGTTTAGTTTACTAACTGTGTTGGAATCTAGTTCATTTTTTCAAAGAGAATCAAAACTTGTCTAACTTTGGTAATTATCGTATATATCTTTGTTGTTTGCTTTGGTGTAGTTTGTTTGCTGTTTTTTTGTTTGGTGCACCTTTTTCTAATAAACAAGAGATTTGGATTCAATGATGTTTATCAACATGCTGTTTTTTTCATTCCACATTGCGTGATCACGATATAACCGTAAATCAGCACATGTCAACCCCTTTTCACCCTACAACTGAATGAATAAATGAATGAATGAGTGAGTGAGTGAGTGAGTGAGTGTAGAAATGAATGCAAGAATGGTTTAACATAAAATACTTACAACAATTAAACTTCAAACGATTTTACGATTAGACAATTAGACATACGCATTGCATATTAAAGATACATTTCATGTAAGCTGTAAAAGACAAACGCTCTTACCACAGCACCGAAGCGGACTGCCAAAACCAACGTTACCTTTGCGACGGGGGCCGATATCGTCTTCCAGATACCTTTGACCTAGTGTTGACGTGAATGACGTCACACTTCAAAGCAGCCACGTGACAAGTTACACTGGGTCAGTCTACTGACTGAGGAAGACCAGAGTGACTGGTCTAAAGATCTAGGTGAGATTACTTTTTTGTGGTGGATCAAGAATTTTAACTTTAAACATTACCTTCACGAGTCTCAGCCGACTTCTGTCCTTAGTTCCGGTAAACTTGACTCTGATCCATTCCATCAGTGTCCTGGGGCGTTTCTTCCACACACGCACGCCGCTTAGCGGAAACAGCCCGGTACTGTCGCGATAAAAACGTGTCTGGTACGTCCTGTGGAAAAGTAATGACTATTAGCCTCCTGTGCAGGCCTCTGGGCGGGTTGAAGTTTTGATAATGCGTTTTGTAGAATTTTTAACGCGTTCTTTTGCCGGCCGTGGCGGATACTTCTCTGGGCGGCTGGATGTTAGCCTGGGTACCATCCGGATTTTCGCTCCGCAACGCTCGAAAAAATGAAAATAAATGGCCGCAATGACTCACAAAATATGGGGAAAATGAGCGAATGCCAAACCAAATCCTGTTGCTATGTTAAAAATATGTTGGCTAGAATTCTTCTGAATGTAATTAAGTCAATGTTAACCGAGGTGAAGACTCAAAAGTTGATGTTAAGATTTACACTCCACCAGGCCTTTCTACGGGAATACGGATCGTAGAATTCGGCAAAAAAGAGAGTAAAATTGGCCAAGGGAGTCAGGCCACGGGAAGGTAGTTTCTTTCCCAGTCAAACCTACAAGGCGGCCAAACTCCCCTGGCAAATATTCTCCTATATATAGCTAAAGCCAGCGTACATGTAGTTAGTCTGGTAGAGACTAGTTAAGATTTACCCCGAGGTAAGCAGGTCCTCCTCCCGGACAGTAATGTCCTCCCGAGTTCCGCCCGCCCCGAGCAGCCTGAACACGAGGCTATCCCTGCTCAGCCGCGGTGGTTCATCCTGTCGGTACGTCACCCTTAACGCGTCTGCAAGAAAAACATGCAGCAGATGATGAATTAGCCTCTACCAGGCTTCGATCAGGCGATGGAAAGAGTAGAAATGAGTAGCCTCTACCAGGCTTCGGGAGATGGCCGAAAACTGTAGAAATCGGTCAAATAGAGAGATAACATGCCAGGGGAGTTGGTCTGCTAGTGAGAACATTTTGCCGCACCCGAAATGTTCTCTCTAGCAGACCAACTCCCTCGGCATGTTATCTCTCTATTTGACCGATTAATACTCTTTTCAACCGCCTCCCGAAGCCTGGTAGAGGCTATATATGGATCACAAACAAAGACATTGAGTTTGCCTATATTTGTCCTTTATGTCTTGATATAGTCACATACTTGAATTACAAACAATTCGTCGTATCTAATAATTGACAATGAAAAACGCACAAAAATCCATCCATACTTTTTTGAGCCACCGTTAAACAAATAAACCCTTGTGAAAAGAAACAAAAATGTCCTCACATTGTCCAGCCCTGTCCACCTCCCCTCGTGCTAAAGTGTAGTTCCCTTCGAACTCTCCGTCCTTCAACACGCCGTCTCTGGCTATGGTGACCTTGTCCGTCACGTTGACCTTGGCCAGTTTGAAGGCCAAGATGGCGTCTCTCACGGCGTGAAGGTGTTTTTCGGGCGTCTCCTTTTCCCGGCAGACATCGCAGCTGACGTCACCCAAACAGGCGCCAATCAGCAGTTTGAGTTTCCCGCCATATCTTACCCTCTCCTCCTCACCTTTGACCTTTTCCCATGAGAGCTCCTTTGCTGCCAAAACGTGGGTCATGACTAAGAAACTGTCGTCATCGTTCCTTAATTTCTCCCTTAAAGAGAGACTTGCCAGGTTATTCGCAAGGGTTTGAAAGTCAACTGCGATCTCTCGGAGGCCCCTACACGTGACCTTGACGGTTGAACGTTTGACCTTGCAGTAGGTCACGCCCACCTCGCCGACATGATGCACTCCCACTCCGCCCCCTCCTTCAACCTTCATCACCATGGTTACGATATCATATTTCTCTACCTCGTGGTCAGCCCGGGACGTCTGTACTTGGTCTAAGACATCGGAGGCTGGCGGCTCCGTAAACTTAAAGGTCCGTTTTGCGCGGAATGTTGTGTTAAGATTCGGGTTATCCAGAGGTTCTAAGACGATGCTGCCGAGTTCGGTGCACTTTGATGTTTTCATCAGGACGGTTTTTGGCGGGAACTTTTTCTCGCTGACAGAAATGTCGTCCACCAGCCACCCGGCCCCTCCCACATAGGTCGTCAACACGTGGTTGCCAAGGGAACGGTGGTACGACAGAAAGTCGTCTGCGACGTTGTTATTGGTCGTCTGGCTTTCCATTGTGTTTGAGTTCTGACCTGAAATGAAACATGGAGTTAGAAGGAGACCATGAATGCGCCAAAAAAAACAGTTACTCAAGCAACTGGATATGATTTTGGAAACCGCCAGACGTTTCAGCTAGTATCCCCTAGCTTTCGTCAGTGACTGAGAGACCAGAGGAGAAATGCAGGTTTGTAAGCACTAACTATTGATTTACATGCAAATAAATGAAGGCAAATAAATGAAGTCCAGAAATAAACAAAAGTTAGACACGTCAAGACGAGATGATGCAGACCATGAATGGAAGAAAAGAGTATTGTTTTTTTTGCCAAGGACATTATACAGAAGTTTATAATGTCCTTGCTTTAGCCATGTTAACGTCATTGTCCCAAAATGGTGGCAACCTAATTTCACCATAATACCTGAGTTTTGCGAATTGACGTCTTGCAGGCGACGAAAAGTCCAAGCCACGCTGTGGCCAAGACTCACACACCAAAATATTTACCCCCGAAGGCTTGAACTGACCTCAGCATTCTAAGAATTTGAACTGCAACAGAATCGAACGACAGTAAACATCTGCTACGAAATTTGCATAGGAAAGAACTCGACCGACAACTGTCGCCCCATGTTTACAATCTACTGTCGCAAAGCACTATTAAGGCCACACCGCCTTAATTTTCTGGATGACATCCCCTGAAGACCCCCAAACTAGGGCGCGCGGGCGAATAATAAAAAAATTCCGGCCAAAATTAAAAATGCTACCAAACCACAGGGATACAAAGCTGGCATTGTGAATTTGCGGCAGTGCAAAGCGACATATACTACAAGCAGGCTTTTTGCGGAATTTATGAATTGGCACTGTGCCTATGTACTTAGTTTTTGCCAGTCGTGGAGCTTCAGTAGCCCGGGTGCCGTCCTCCAGAGTTACCACCGGCTCCCTATTGTCGCTAACTACCATGGACTATCCCAGCCCTGTTTTTGAGAACAGGCAAAAATCAATGCGCGCGCGGATGTCATCCATAAAATTAAGGAGGTGTGGCCTTACTAGTCACAAGAATCTACGTTAACATACGTCTACCACAGCCTTGCTAAACTAGCGTGGAAATGAACACCTTTTGCGAAGTATGTGTGACAAGCGATCTTAATTGTAGGGCTGTGGACACAGTTTCGCCCAGGTTAGGTGTGTCTTAATTGGTACATCTGGGTCATAAAATGGCCATGCTTGCCACCGTCTGGTCAGAATTACAGCTCTACAACAATCATTTGGACATAAAATGGTGTACAGTGCACCACACATCATGCCAGTGCAGGAAAGACGAAACACGTTTCAAGGTTACCAAAATGGGGGGGGGGGACCTTACGGTACTCTCCAAGCAGAGGTTGTGGGGAAATGATCGTTAGCTTTTTATATATGGCCGTTTTTTTTGTCGCTACCCCCGTGGCCGGAGGCCGGCGACTTTCTCTGGCTAATACAGTCTTGCCACAGAAAGGGATCTGCTCAACCTTACGGCAAGGAAGCCCGAAGGCCTCTACTGACTGTGCCTGTATGTCCTGGGCGGGCAACTTATTCCATTCACGTATTGAACGTGAGAAAAAGAAGAAGAAGAATTACAGCAGTCTTTTGCAGCAGGGGTGAGGAACTTTAGGGCATGACTGTCTCCGGTACATCGCTAGGCGGGTTTAAGTCATTGTTCCGTAGCCGTAGGTATGTGCAAGGACATTATAATGTCCTTGGTATGTGTATGTTACTCTCCAAGCAGAGGTTTGGGTTTGGGGTTTTTGGCGTGTTTTTAGGCTTTTTATCGGGGTTTCTTTCTTCCACTGGAAAGAAAAATCCCAGTGCTAAAAAGAACCCTGATAAAAAAGCCTAAAAACACGCCAAAAATAACCCAAAACCCAAACCTCTGCTTGGAGAGTATGTGCATGTGGCCTTGAGTTATTTTGAAAAGTGTAGCCAGGCGTGCTTCCCTGCTTCGCTTTCCCTCAAACTTCCGCGACCTTATCTTGGGGAGTTGTTCTTACTTCTGAGTTGTTTGTTCTTGAATAACAGACGACCGAAACTGGAACGGTTCCGCTATACTAAGAAGAAGATTTCATCACCAAGAATCCTGCACGTGGCTGTTTCTCAGTTGAACACTTAGTCAAAAGCCAACTGTTTTTCTTTAGTTTCGTTCACAAACTTTTTTCCTCCCATTTCATACATCGATACATGCTAAAAAGTACAGCGAACATAAGTTATTTCTACTGTAATGTGAATGAAACTTAATGACTACCAAGTGCACTGTTGCATTGGAAGTGTCACATACACACTTGCTATTGACTGTAAAACATTACGTCATGTTTCCTTGTCAATTTTACTCTTATGGTATCCTTATAATCTTCTCGTGCTAATTACCCTTTCTAATCAACCATGATGTTTTTAAGTCTTCTAAACGAGCATCAATAATCCTAACTCATATTTATCCTAACAATAACTAACATTTTGTTTTAATTGTGCGAAGGTAAGCCCAACTTAGAAAATGATATATTTATATATATTCTATCCATAATGTCACATAAGCCTGATTCAAAATGTTAGATTGCCAAAATTTTCCGGCGTCGTTACCAGTTCAGATCTAAAGCGATCAATATTTTCTGTCAGTGATGCCCTTGTAAAAAATCGTTGACAGTTTTTGACCCAGTTCAACGGGCCCGCTCCTTTCCTCAGTGACTGCTACAGCTACACTATACTGCTTAAGTAATACAATACGGGACACCAAAAATACCCTGACGTATAACTGTGGGACCGCGCCAATCACCACGTTAACGACACAGCTACAAATACAAGCACAGAAGGACACTAACAGTAGGAACACAAGACTTACCGTGGACTTGAGAAGACTAGAGGACACTTGCGACCAGCGACCACGTCTTGAGCTTGAGGAAGTAAGCTTCCAAATGAAAATGAAAGGAGGAAAATACGAGACGGGGTGGGACTTAAGTCCCACTGTGTGGGCAGTGTCACACACCGTTACTATATATAGTTAGTGTACCTCATAAAGCATGGGCATGTGTGGTCTGGGCTCCAGCTTTGGAGTTCAAGCAGATGTTGGGACATCATTGCTAGAAAGCTTTAAACAACTCCTGCAATTAAATGTGCAAAGATTTAGTGTAACGATTCGCTCGGTGTGATACGCCGCGCCGCGTGCCTGCGAAGCTGGTGTGTTACACCGAAGGGAGGTTTAATATTTCGATACAGATGTTTAATAGGAACGTCCGTACATGTCGCTAGATGACATGAGGAAATAGAAAGTTCTGTGAGTATAGTAAAACATGGTCAACGTGGGCCTGTGTGAACAGTGTCACACGCCCCGACTGTTACTATATTTACTGTACGACGTAAAGCATGGGCATGTGTGGTCTCCAGCTTTAGAGTCCCGTTTTTGGAGCCCAAGCAGATGTTGGGAACGTACGTAGGTCGTTGGGGGCATGGAGAAATGAAAAGTGTGTGTCACAATCCACGACTGTGCTATATTTAACATAAAGCATCGTGGCATGTATGGGCTCCTACTTTGGAGTCCAATCAGATGTTGGTAGCCTGGTTAACCAGATCGCCGTGAGCTCAGCGCTATCCCTCCGGCGCCGAGAGCGTTTGGGGCCGCCAACCAGGCCTCGAACGACACACGACACACTCAAGTTTTTTCAACTGATATTTATGCCGTCACCAACACAGGGGACAAATACATGACAGGACAATACTCATTTTCACCTGAGCGAAGTGAGGAAAGTCGTGTTAAGTGCCTTTCCCAATGGCACAAGATCGGTGGCATGTCAGGACTCGAACCCGGGATCTCTAGGTTCTGAGTCGCTGAACAGGAAGTACAATCATGTAGGAGGGCGGGAGCACAATGAGACCGTTGTAACAATATACCATGAGACTTTTTTCAACACGTCACAATTAATCTTTATTTACTGAACAACACAAAGGCATGCCAAGCATGTTTGTTCTCCAAGCAGATGTTGTGAGTGTACATAGTTCGGTAGAGGCATGAGAAAATAGTCGGGCGGTATCTCACGTACAATACACCATTATAGATTGTTGTAACTTGAGCCAGTGTGGGTGTTATCATGTTTCGACACGCCACAATAAAACCTTTTATGTCATACGTGGGCCGCGATTACGTTCGATACGGGTGTTCCGGCCCGGGTCGTACTTTACGGTTCGGCCCGGTCTTCTTTATAGGCGTACGGCCCGGGCTTCCATGGCTTCCATAGAATGATTCGAACGCGTTTCGCCCTAACCGCGTGCACCGCTTTCGAAAATTCGAATACAAACTTCGGACGTTGGAATTGATGTTGCATTTTTTTGGTTTAGGGACACAAAATTTTCGCTCATTTCACATTGAAAGGCGCGTTTTCTTGGGTGGTTATGACATAAAAGACTTAAGATTCCTCTAGGTAATATACATTCATCACTTTTATCATGACACTTTGAAACTTATACGCCAATTATGTATGGTTCTTACCTGTAGTCACTTTTTGTCACAGTAATTCCACCATATCATAAATAAAACACAATCAGAGCCTGCATGTTCATACATAATACGATTAAATTAGCACTGAGTGTCTACGCATGAAAGAAAGTCAAATTTTTACTACCATATATGACCTACATTGGTCATAACTGATCATGCTTTACTACCAAACAGACAGTAGAATCATTACAAACGGAATACCATAATGTCTTTCAGGTGCAGATAATATAACAACCTACGGTCACAAACTCAAGTCCTTAGTCACTTTTGTCCCTCCTATTCTGGACAATAAGATTTTAGATTGTGACGCTAACAATAAAACTAGAAAGGTAACATTTGAAAACAAATGCATAATGTTTAAGTTCTTTGCATGTGGTCTTCTCTGTTAATTCTTACTCAAATACATTCATATATGTGGTCAGACAGGAGTCTAAATCCCTCCTACAGCTATAAAATTGCAACATGACGTAACCCAACACCAGTTACCATGGTGACAGACGTCAACAAATCAGGTCATTGGCCAGGTCAGTGTCAGTGGAGAAGAAGAAGAGGTGGAAACGTTGCAAAAACAATATGTTTTCCTTCGGTAACCATAATTAATGACTCTCTAAAAACACACAAAAATAAAGTCGTCAAAAGTTAAAAAACCAACAGCAAACTTTGCCATTTTCCAGGACAAATCCTAGTATTGATATTTAGTTTTACTGTGAGATTTTTCTCAATCTGACATGACCCACTCTTCAATTTCTTGTAATACTCAAACCTGGCAGAGGTACAGGGAACATCGTAATTATGTTGAATTTTTAATATTTACAATTATGTTGAATTTTTAATATATTACATATAATTACAATACATTTTAATATAGCGAGTTATGCAACAACAACAATAAAATTACACAATACTGCTAAAGTTCTATACACATATGTACTGATTATGTTATTTACAACTTTGTATTAAGTTCTTTAATTTAATTTGATGTTTCAAGTCTGACCTTCTGATTCGGACTTGGATTTATGTTTCTATGATTTCTGTACCTATGTTTATGTTCATGTTTATGTTCTGGTGTCTTATAAGCCCATATGGGCTGGGTGACAAATCTCGCAAGACACGTAAATAAAAATTCATTCATTCATTCATTCAGTCATATATTACATGAATGATAAAGACTAAACGATAACGGGCCGTACAGAAGGATAGCCCGATGAAGGAATGAGTTACTAAGTCTCTATGTGCGAGTTGTTGGTACTGCGCTGGATATTAAACCTTGTCCTGCGGAGCCAAACAATTGTTGTCTTGCACACAGTACCACCTACTGTATATATCACTATGCATAGGTACTACTTTGGGGTATTTCTCGTGCAATGCATGTTGAATTTTTAATATTTATAATTATGTTGAATTTTTTATATATTACATATAATTACAATATATTTTAATGTAGCGAGTTATGCAACAACAACAATAAAATTACACAATACTGCTTAAGTTCTGTACATATAAAGTTATGTACCGATTATGTTATGTACAACTT
>NW_017804564.1:994949-1015113 GCF_001625305.1 Branchiostoma belcheri
GGGGGGGGGGGCATTTGAGGCCCACCCTCTGTAACTCAACAACCACTTATCGTAGGGCCACCAAATTTTCAGAAAATAATGTAGTAATAAAAACACACAGAGCGTGGCGTGAACGTAACAGCACAATAGACTCTTTACTTTTTTGGCATGGAAATATCAGCAAATTTACCCGCTGTCGCATCTACACAATTTAGCAGAGTCTTACCTGAGATCTTGTAGACCTCACTTGCGAACACTCCGCCTGTGCCGTCCCTGTCACAACCGTATCTGGGAGGTCCGTTCTTCGTGTAGACGGTGGGACCAGAAGCTGATCCAGAGCAGGCCCCGTAAAACTGGAGAGCGAACACGTTAAACCCGCGGGAAAGCGCCACCTGGAAACACTTCTCAATCGCATCGGTACGCCTGTCCTTGTTGTCGTTGAGGAGTGGGTCTGTCCCCTCGAGATCCACAATGTCGGGGTCACGTTTGTACTCGAAGCAACCCAGGCTCTCATACGTGTGCCTGCGGCTGATGCTGTTGCCTCCTAAGTAAGATAGAATGAATGAATGAATGACTGAATGAATGAATGAATGAATGATTAGGTCTGAGGGCGGTCCAGTTGGAACTTTTATTTAACTTTTGCCATGAGAAAGATATTCCCTGTAAAATGGCTTGCATATGTACCTTTTTGGCAGATAAAGTACGTCTTGAAATCACATGTGTTGTCATCCCAACGAAAGCTGCTAGCTGCCCATAGACTTCCGCAATCCTGGTCGCCGATGCCTAAATTGCCAGCTTGATTGTTGGGTTCTCCTGGAGACCATTTTGAGAAGCCGCTCAGTGGTGTTCCGTCTGACCAGATCCAACGGTTTTCAACCTAAAGGAGGGGTAAAATTTAAATCAGAAGACCCGTCAACGGAATCAGGACCAAGATACAAACAAATTAAACATGTCCGGTGTGTTGACGAGCGGTCAAATTTAAACTCCCACCCAAATATACAAAATACAAAGAAAGACAAAAATAAACTGGAAAGGGTACAGAACCAAGCTGCCAGATTCTGCACGAACAACTATCAAATGGGTGCTACTGTAACGGAAATGAAAAGAAACCTACAGTGGGGGTCGCTGGAAGAAAGACGTAGAATGACGAGACAGTGCATGATGTATAAAATGACTAATAAACTGGTGGACGTACTAACCACTAAATATCTGATATCAGCCCAGTAAAGAACAAGAAACAGTCATGCGTTCAAATATCAGAGTTATCAACCAAGAATTGAGGTATTCAATAACTCGTATTTCCCCAGAACTATCGTAGACTGGAACTCGAGTCGTTGCCACCAAGCACAGTTGGGGCATCATCACTAGAAACTTGAAACAACTCCTGCAATTAAATGTGCAAAGATTGACTGTAACAAGCCGTTCAGTGTGATGTAGCTAGCTGCCGCTGAGTCGCGTGCCTGCGAAGCTAGTGTGTTACGCCGAAGGGCGGTTATACCAGCTGTACAGATACAGATACACCCATAACGACAGAAACACAATACTTACGGCCATGTCGTGGAGACCAAACCAGTAATCTTTTGATCCGTCAACGCGCCGAATCAAACCGACAAGGAAAGTAAAGACAGCCTCTGTCTTTATCATTGCAAGACGGCCTCCGTCCGAGTCACAGGTCTGCTGGGCCTCGCTGTACGTCTTTTCCTCGGCAAATATCTTGTACTCGGCATTTCCTAGTTTTTCGTAAGCTGTCCTCTTCTTAGCTGCCACATAGAAAAAAAAATCAAAACACACATTGTAGAAAAAGACGCTCGTAAACTTCTTCAGATACCAGTCAACAAATTTAAAAAAATGGCTCTTTCTCTTCTCTCAACGCACTAAGCATTATCTGTATTCTTTTTTCAACTACGATAGACTTTATCTTCTATACAAACAAAAAGAATCATCAAATTACAAGATTAAGTGGGGAAAACTAAACCTGTAATAAATAAGGAAAGAAAAGTATTCAATTTTTCACAGAAAAGAGCCGCATTCAAGCAGAATGCCTGGATCAGCATTTGTATTTGTGTTTATTGGCAAGCAGGATCTCACCTTTCTCACAGTTCTGTCCAGTCCATCCAGGTGAGCAGGTACACTTGTATCCGCCATCTTGGTTCACACAGCGTCCATGTTGACAGGGATTCCTGGTACACTCATCTATGTCTGTGTGATAAAGGCAAAAAGTACCTGATTTGTTTAACATATAACACAATGACATTCACCAAGACCATACATGTAATGAAAAGAAGAAACAATGATAATATGTGATTTTCCACCCATCAAAACAACAGCTTGTAAAAAGGGTACATCAGAAGGAATTCACCTTGCTGACAGTTCTGTCCAGTCCATCCACTTGAGCAGGTACATTTGTAGCTGCCACGACCATTCCAACATCGACCATGCTTACAGGGACTCCTGTCACACTCATTTATGTCTATACGATTAAGGAAAGAAAATGTACGTAATGTTTTAAACATTGAACACAATGATACATGTACATGCAACACAAAGACCTTGAATCTGCAATGAAATATATGGTTTTCATCCATAAAAATAAACGCTTGAATACAAAATGAGTACATCAGAAGGAATTCACCTTGTCGACAGTTCCGTCCAGTCCATCCAGGTGAGCAGGTACATTTGTATCCGCCATCTTTGTTCACACAGGTTCCATGTTGGCAGGGGTTTCTCCTGCACGGATCTATGTCTAAGCGATAAAGGCAAGAAAGTGTACCTGATTAGTACTGATTAGTACAGTCACAAAGACCGTGAAGTCAGACATCTTAAAAGTAGACTGGGAAAGTGTGCACTTTGTGCATCTTATGCAATCTATTGTGCCAGAAACACGCCTGCTTGGGAATGCACTTCAGGATTGTTCTACTGTAAAAATTAGATGTAAAATTTAGCTGCTGTCTTTTTAAGAACTCTAAATTGTAATTGTTATATAATGTACCCGTAATTATAATTATATATGGCAATTTTTAATAGAGAACGTCTGTATGACCGATGCACACAGTGACTAGTATATTGTATTTTTGTCTGTCCACCTTGCGTCCTCCTCTTGTTACCAAAACATGAGACAAAGGATTGTCCTAGGTTTTTAGCTATGTATTTAATATGTCATTCATCTTGTATGGAATAAAGATGATTTTAACCCCCAACATCTAACCCGATAAAAAAAACAGCTTGTAAAAAAGGTACATCAAAAGGATGTCACCTTGCTGACAGTTCTGTCCAGTCCATCCAGGTGAGCAGGTACATGTGTAGCCACCATCTTTGTTCACACAGCGTCCATGTTGGCAGGGATTTCTGGCACACTCATTTATGTCTGTGGGATAAAGAAAAGAAAATGTACGTAATTTTTTAAACATATAACACAATGATACATGGAAAACCAAGACCTGAATAAATCTGTAATGAAAAAGAAGAAAAGCAAGATATTTGTGTGTCTGTGTGATAAAAGAAAATGTACCTATGATTAATTGATTAAGGTTCAACCGGTCAGCAACAACTAAATGATTGGGGAAGGGGGGGGAGAATGAAGACGTTTCATCTGTATTGAAAAAAGGGTGAAAAATCCAGAATTAAAAAATCAGACGAATCTCACCTCGCTGACAATTCTGTCCAGTCCATCCAGGTGAGCAGGTACATTTGTATCCACCATTTTTGTTCACACATCGTCCATGTTGGCAGGGATTTTTGGCACACTCATTTATGTCTGTGTGATAAAGGAAAGAAAATGTACCAAATTTGTATAACGTCTAACACAATGATAGACGTAACACCAACAATGTGTAATGGAAGAAAGGAAACGAAAATATGATATTCCATCCATAAAAAGAACAGCTTGCAAACATAATGAGTACATCATAAGGAACTCACCTTGCTGACAGTGCTGTCCAGTCCATCCAGGTGAGCAGGTACATTTGTATCCGCCATCTTTGTTCACACAGCGTCCATGTTGACATGGGTTTCTCGTGCACTCATTGATGGCTAAGTGATGGCAAAAAATCATAAACAAACCAATCATCAAGAAAAAGACAAGAGCTGAAACAATGATGATAATTTGCACGCAAATTGCATGATAGCTGCACTATTAGAAGGTCACCTTGCTGACAGTTCTGTCCAGTCCATCCAGGTGAGCAGGTACATTTGTGTCCGCCATCTTTGTTCACACAGCGTCCATGCTGACAGGGATTTCTGGCACACTCATTTATGTCTGTACATGTGTGATAAAGGATAGAAAATGTACCTAGTTTGTTTAACATATAACACAATGACCATAGATGTAATGAAAGTAAGGAAACCATTATAATACTAGAGAGGCCGACATTTGCTTGGGAGCAAATACAGCATATTTCAGTCCATCTCCCTCCCACGCAAAAGTGGACTATTCCAAACTTACCCCAGTGTAAAACTGGCAAAGATTCTCAAATAAATGAATTATATAGTAGCTATATGTAATTGAGAACAAAGATGCAAGAACAAGCACATTGAATCTCGAAAGCTTTACTAGTCTTATTACAGGTATGCAAATACTAACAATGATGAGATTTGATACATTTTGAAGGTATTAGGCACATAAAAATTGAATGTGTGGGTCATTCCGCACGACTTACGTGCAATGTGACCTCAGGTAACCCGCAATGGAACACGTGTTCCATGGCCAACGGCAGATGGAACAGGCCATTCTTTAGATAGAACATGGAACGGGTATAGCACTTTTGGCCCTTTTTTGCTGAAAATAGCCATTAAAGTCCCCCAAATGAGTCATTTGGAAGTGGTGTATGCCAAATATGTGACTGCTGTTCTGTAGACATATGTTCAAGGTACCCTTATACCGAATTTCAGATCATTTGGTTGTAAAACCAGGGCTCAGGATCCAAAAATCCATTTTTTGGCGAAAAATGCCCCAAAAAACCTTCATAAACATTTTTCAAAGGCATGTATCAAAAAAATGAAAAAAACGCCTGGGGGTATTGGCTCACTCTACCTCCATGCCAAATTTCAAGTCATTTGGCTGAATGATGGCGGAGTTGAATCCCTTTGACTGTGTGGCAGGAGAAGGAGAAGAAGAAACATCAGAGAACACAATATATTTCATCCATACCGTGGTATGGACTGAAATATAATTACGATTTTCCAACCATTAAAACAACAGCTTGTAAACATAATGAGTACATCAGAAAGAACTCACCTTGCTGACAGTGCTGTCCAGTCCATCCAGGTGAGCAGGTACATTTGTATCCGCCATCTTTGTTCACACAGCGTCCATGTTCACAGGGATTTTCGGCACACTCATCTATGTCTGTGTGATAAAGGAAAGACAAAAATACCAGATTTGTTTAACATATAACACAATGATCACTAAGACCATAGTTAGATGTAATGAATGGAAGGAAACCATGACAATATTTGATTTTCCACCCATTAAAACAACTTCTTGTAACCATAATGGGTACATCAGAAGGAACTCACCTTTCAGACAGTTCCTTCCGGTCCATCCTTTTGAGCAGGTACATTTGTATCTACCAACTTTGTTCAAACAGGTTCCGTGTTGGCAGGGATTTCCGGCACACTCATCTATGTCTGTGTGATAAAGGAGAGAAAACCAAAATCCATTAACAGTCAACCGTTAGTACATGTCACACCTATATAGTTGGAGAAGATGAAGAGCTTTAATTTGTTATGAAAAGAAAGAAGCAAAAACACATAACTTCACATGAAAACTTACAAGCAGAATCAGCACAACAGATACAAAAGAAACTCACCTTGCTGACAGTTCTGTCCAGTCCATCCAGATGAGCAGGTACATTTGTATCCGCCATCATTGTTCGCACAGCGTCCATGTTGACAGGGTTTGCTGGTGCATTCATTGATGTCTGTATAAAAGATAAATACAACAGCTGTAGCTTAGTTGAATAAAACACCCTGACAACAGACCTAATGCCTTGGTTTTGTACTAAATGCAAAAAGTCAGCTACCTTGCTGACAGTTCTGTCCAATCCATCCAGGGTTGCAGGTACATTTGTATCCACCATCTTTGTTCACACAGGTTCCATGTTGACATGGTTTCGTGGCACACTCATCTATGTCTGTGGGATAAAAGAAAATGCACCTATGATTAATTGATTAAGGTTTAACCGGTCAGCAACAACTAAATGATTGGGGGGGGGGGGTGAAGACGTTTTATCTGTATTGAAAAAAGGATGAAAAATCCAGAAATTAAAAAAAATCTCACCTTGCCGACAGTTCTGCCCAGTCCATCTACTTGAGCAGGTACATTTGTATCCGCCATCTTTGTTCACACAGGTTCCATGCTGACAGGGATTTCTGGCACACTCATTTATGTCTGTGTGATAAAGGAAAGAAATATGTACCTACAATGTAATTTGCTTTATAACACAATGATCACTAAGACCATACATGTACTAGATGTAATGAAGAGAAGGAAACCATGATAGTATATGATTTTACACCCATTAAAACAACAGCTTGTACACATAATGGGTACACCAGAAAATACTTGCAAACAAAAATGAGTAGATCTGAAAAAAGGGCACCTTGCTGACAGTTCTTTCCAGTCCATTCTTTTGAGCAGGTACATTTGTATCCGCCATCTTGGTTCACACAGCGTCCATGTTGGCAGGGATTTTTGGCACACTCATTTATGTCTGTGGGATAAATGTACCAAATTTCTATAACATCTAACACAATGACAAACGAAACACCAACTCCTTAAAAATCTGTAGTGAAAGGAAGGAAACGAAAACATGTGATTTTCCATCCATAAAAAAATACTTGCAAACAAAAATGAGTAGATCGGAAAAAGGCACCTTGCTGACAGTTCTGTCCAGTCCATCCAGGTGAGCAGGTACATGTGTAGCCACCATCGTTGTTCACACAGGTTCCATGTTGGCAGGGATTTCTGGCACACTTATTTATGTCTGTGGAATAAAGGAAAGAAACTGTACCTAGTTTTTTTAACATATAACACAATGACCATAGATGTAATGAAAGTAAGGAAACCATTATAATATTACGATTTTCCAACCATTAAAACAACAGCTTGTAAACATAATGGGTACATCAGAAGGAACTTATTACAAAAAAGTAGACCAGGTGTAACATACATCTGAACCTCCCTTACTTACCAGTAGTTGACAGAGGTGCAAGTGTTGTTAGTAAGACCTCGGTTGTTTCACGCTCTGCACTTGTGATTGATCCTGTCAAACAGCGAGGAAAGGGAGGTTGAGGGCCCGAAGGGCTGTACAAACTTATATAGCAGCGAGGAAGGTGTACCTGCAAAAAGTAGACCAGGTGCAACAGACATCTGAACATCCCTCACTTACCAACAGTGGTTGACACAGGTGCAAGTTTCGTTAGTAAGACCTCGGTGGTTTCACGTTTTCCACTAGCCATTGATCCTGTGAACTGCCATGTCACTGGTCCTGTGGTCCATACCAACAGGGAGGACATGTTGGTTGAGTGCCCGGCGGTCGAGCTGGTCTCCTTGTAGAAAGGCGCACCCCACGAAGCCGTTGAATTCTGTTGCTTCACGTGCACCCCCATGGCCAACTCCACTCCATCTTGGTTCTCCTAAAACAGATGCATGTTTTAAAAAATATACCTGGAGCATATCACAAGCCACACTCCAATGCTGCGGGGATAGATAGTTTCCTAATTTAGCGGGGTCGCGTGGTGTTAAGTGGGGTCGTGTGGCAGAGCGGTAGCGTGTTCGGCCCAGGCCCAAAAGGTCCCGAGTTCGAATTCTGCCCGGTGTTACCGATCTTGTGCCCTTGTGCACATTTAGTTGATGTCATAATAATTCTATGCTCAAATGACCTAGATGTGATAAAGCTAGTGCCGGACATAAAAATACATCAAAGAGATGATACAGTCATACTAATTGATTTTGTATCTGGCTAGTAGTAGTACGTATACGCAGCCAATGGCTGAATTGCGAGGAGCTTGCAATTGGCTACTCTCCAAGTAGAGGCTGTGGGGGAATGATCGTTAGCTTTTAATGTATATGGCCGTTTTTTTTTTTTTGTTCTGAACCCCACTGTTGGTGGCTGCCGACTTTCTCTGGCTAATGGATACTGCCTGACCAATTTGATACTGTCTTTTTACCACCGAAAGGGATCTGCTTGGAGATTAGCAATTTGCGGGACTGGATCGCAAGGTGAATAAACACTGGGGCCATTTTAGGCTGTCGACAGGGATGTGAACACAGAACCTTAAGAGTTCTTGAATTACCACCAGAAAATACTGCTAACCATGCATCTTCTTCCATAAACATTATGAAGACCATGACATACCGTATTTCCAGGTGCGAGAGTTGGTATGAGCACAGCGGTGGCAACACACACTATAACCAGCAGGCCAGATAGAGCCAAGACCGCTATGAGCCAGGGAACTTTACTCTTCATCTGGTTAAGCATCTCCATAGCACGATCTGAGATACAATACAAAATATATGAGCATTCAGGCAGGTTTTTAAATGCATCGTATAAAGTACTGAAAGGGTCATTGTTGAAATGATCGTCTCTATATCTATCCATCTCTCTCTCTCTCTCTCTCTCTATATATATATATATATATATATATATATATATATATATATATATATTATATCAACCTATTTCAAACGGTTGATTGCAAGTAGACTAAACGTGCAGAATGCATGTAGGTATGAGAAAAACATTGCAATCTAAGAACCTACATTAATTTAACAATCATGAATTATAATTTTTACATCAAAGTATTATCCAAACTGAGATAAAACTGTTCAGCAAGATAAAATCGAAGTGAACATAAACTGCTGTTTCACTACACTGTAAGAGCCAAACGCACAACCAAGGTCATTCATTCATTCATTCGTTCATTCATTTCATTTCATCTCTTTATTTCCTCCCTCTTTGGAGAGCCTCGTAAAATCGGTACAATACAAAATAAAATCTCATTCTTTGATATTTACAAGAGGTTAGATAAAATAGCAACGTTACACTGTCCCACTGACACATTCATTCATTCATTCATTCATCCCTAAATTCCTTCATTCATGATTACTCATTTAATCTGAACGTACCTCTAGCTTTGTAAGAAAAGCTGCGCCCATCTCCCTCCTCATCCCCGATGTTTCCCTCTGGTTTGTTCTGCTGCTCGGAACCTTCTTTCTGCTCCGGCCGCACACTCACGTGTGGGTCTCCCATGCCAAGATTGCCAGTCGGGGTGTCAGCAGACGCAGCGCCGGAACCCTGTCCACTGGCATGCCCTTGATCCACGTCTTGTGTGTGTTCTTCTTCCCCCGTGTCTTCTTTCTTGTGGTCTTTTTCCTTCTTCTTTCGGCCTGCTTGTTTCTTTTCCTTTTGCGTGGGGTGACCAGGAGGGAGGTCAGGAGGTGTATCACGTTGAAAGCCGGAACCAAGAATCACATTTCCGATGCCATACTCTAGATCCACGTCAACGTACGTATGGCCTTCTTCCTGAACCTCCTGCTTTCCTTCTGATTGTTTCTTTTCTTTTTCACCTTGCGTAGGATGGCCGTCTTCTTCTTGCTTTCCTTCTGCTTGTTTCTTTTCTTTCTCCTTTTGGTTGGGGTTGCGAGGAGGTAGCTCAGGAGGTGTACCACGTTGAAAGCCGGAACCAAGAATGACATTGCCGATTCCATACTCTAGATCCACGTCGACGTACTGACGGCTTTCTTCTTCTTTCTTGTTGCCTCCTCGTTCCTTCTGTTTCTTGTCTAGGGTAGGATGACCAGGGGGGAGCTCAGGAGGTGTACCACGCTGAACATCCTGCTTTCCTCCTTGAGCGGGATTTCGAGGAGGAAGATCAGGGGGCGCTGCGCGTTGAAAACCAGAACCGAGGATGACATTTCCAGCACCATACTCTAGATCCACGTCTACGTACTTATTCCCTTCTTCTTCTTTCTTCCTGACGGCTTGTTCCTTTTCTTTCTTCCCTAGGGTAGGGTGGCCAGCGGGTAGCTCGGGCGGTGTAGTGCGTTGTAACATGGAGCCCAACATCACGTTTACGCCGCCGAACTCTAGATCTACGTCTTCATACTTGTGACATTTCTCTCCTTTCTTTAGGCCAGCCCCAACCGTGGTATTTCCACGGGCATACAGTAAATCTATATCATCGTAAGTATTGACTTCTTGTTCGTAATCGCCTTCCGGCGACGACTGTGAGTTGTTCGACGCCATTTCTATCTGTTAGGAACAAATATTAACTACAATCAACATGTTTAGAGTTAAAACTTTTGGTCCGGCAACACAAAAAAGTTCTCCCACCTAGAGCTTCCGACCAGTCACTCTGGTCTTCCTCAGTAGACTGACCCAATGAAGCTTGTCACGTGGCTTCTTTGAAGTGTGACTTACCGCGACGGGGGTCGACATCGTCTAACAGATACCTTTGGCCCAGTGTTGACGTCACACCTCAAAGAAGCCACGTGACAAGCTTCACTGGGTCAGTCTACTGAGGAAGACCAGAGTGATTGGTCGAAAGCTCTAGGTGAGTGAACTTTTTTTGTGTTGGACCAAAAGTTTTAACTCTAAACATGTAACTACCAACACAGATGAACTTTCATGATAGTACAATCAACATGTTCCCCATGGCTACGTTTTTTTTAAATGTCTATACAATGTTGTGTAACTGTTGATTCATGAAGCTGCACGGTGCACATACAAATATAATTAGGCTTGCCCCTAAGGCGTCGCCAAAATATTACAATCATTTTGCTCCTATAAAAAATCACATCTCCAAGCGTTTAAATTTCATGACCCAGTTTACTATCTACAGTGTTTTTATGATGACCGATTGCGTGTTGTAGGGTGCACGATCACAATTTGTTCTTGTTATATTTTGATACTGCAAGAAGGGTCTCGACAAGCCTGGAATCTTTTAGCGGCATTAAAACAAAATTTTCTATATAGCTTCATGTCAGCAAAACCCAATAACATTGTTGTCATTTTTGTCAATGTGAATCATTTTTTATTCAAGTGGGCAAACCTGTACTCCAATGACCAAAGTTTTGTAGGATTTTCCTCATATTTTGGTGTGTTAGAGATTTAAAATATCGTGATAAACAACACCTTACCAGACTAATTTCAAAGCAATGCATATGAAAAATGAGCTCACCCTGAGATCATAATAGTATGAATTAATTCTGTGTATTATGCTTTGTTTGTTATGGGGTAGGAATATTATCGTAGGGTTAATAAGAATAAAAAAAAACATATCAATGCCCTTACTACGAAAAATACCTGGCTAAAAAATTAAGTCACTCGTGAAAACACCCAACATAATGTCGTAATAAACATAAAATAAAACTGTGTTAACCTGATGCTGAAAAATCAAACATAACCGAAAAAAAAAAACGTGATTCAATGTTGGTAAACAAAATGTTGTCAATACAATCTCCAACCCTGGAGATATCTGAAAATCCCAAACAACCATTATGAAACAAGAGAAGTAAGATTTACATGGCTTTTTCTGAAGTAATTCCCGTTAAATAGTGTACGAATGTGGGAGTCATATTTGTGTGTGTGCGTGCGTGTGTATGTCTGTTTGTGTGTGGGGTGTGTGTGTGTGCGCGCGTGTGTAATATGCCTGTGTGTGTGCGCGTATGTGAGAGTGGTATTTGTGTGTGTGCGTGCGTGTGTGTGAGAGCGCGCGTGTGTGTGCGCGCGAGAGTGGTATTTGTGTGTGAGGGCGCGTGCATGTGTGCGTATGTGATAGTGGTATTTTTGTGAGTGTGTGTACATGCGTGTGCGCGTATGTACAGTCAAAAGCGACATGACATACCTCTACGTTAGTTTGTCCCCATGTTGACACCTGAAGCGTCCAGCCTCGACTGTTTCAAAATGCTACAAACTGGCCCTGCCAGCACGCGCTGTAAAATTCATTACTTCTACTTATTCATGTATTACTCATATATACAGCATGTAACCCTTTATCAGGTCGAGGTAAGCAGCTTGTTTTTTAAACAATGAACAGACTAATTTCAAACACGTGAAAACTCAGTACCCACCTACACTGCATATTCAAATTTGCAATATGCCACGCAAGCGCGTTCGTTTATTTGTCGTGTAAAGTGCCTTTCCCAAGGACACAAGATTGGTGGCATGTCAGGACTCGAACCCGGGACCTCTTGATTCCGAGTCGAGTACTCTGCCACTATGCCATACGACCTCACCCTTTTGCCTCTTTGGTGCAAAACAAGCAAAGAAAAACAAAAATGACCCAAACCAACTTGTCCTTTTTTATGAAGTATTGTTTCTTTTTACAAGTAAATAACATTGAAGTAACAATTGTATCGCTTTTCACTAATAAAGTCTTAAAATGGTACATATTCCCCTTCTGAAATGCTACCTACAACTATATGCATATGGCTGTTAGAAGAGTAAACAGAATAATGCTTTTTAAAGTAGTTCTGTAAATGTTATTCTACATGTATACAATATACAAATTTCCAGACAGCTGAAACAAACTTCCTATTAACATGAGTGTGTTTGTTGTTGGGGATCTGGATGTGTCAGGTATTATACATAGTCAAGCCATGTCACCACTGTTAGTGTGATCTATATACATTACAGTAAGATGTAGGAGTTACAAATGTATGTAGACATTACAAAGGATGTACAGAATGATGTTTTAAGGGCTGTATTTACAAACATCTTTGGTCTTTTGTAAACTGTACCTAAGTCCCGACATCAGACTCGAGTCTCCCGTACTAATATCTTAGAGACTTGGCAAGAAACAAACGATAATGGATTGAACTGTACAGAGACATGCACTGACTTGGTCTGTCAATTGTGGTTTAGAGTTAATTTACTGTTAGTTTACAACGAAGAACAGTTATACCCGCCTTCTGGCTCCTGAGTCTCTGCAATTCAGGTAAATTCAGGTAAATGTATTATATACAGTATATTTATATACTGTATATATATTTACAAACATCCACAGTTGAAGGCTGCTGTCTCCTGTCTGACTGTGTCATAGTCACAGCCGGCACACACCACATGGTACCAGCATTCACACTGGTCACACTGCACCTGGAGGGGGGGGGGGGGTCAAAAGGCATGTTTATTTGAGTAAAGAGACTCTTTTTACACAACCAAGTCTTCAATTCAGTCGATGTTTCAGTGACCGTCTGTCACCTTCCTCAGGGCAATTCTGACTGGTTTACATTGCACTGCAGCTGAGGTGTCGCTGTTATAGATACATTCCCAAACGTACAATATTTACATAATCTTATTATTGTACAGTGTGCTGCAGTGCAATGTAAGTAAAGTAAGAAATAGCTGGGGGAACATCCTCAACAAGCTGTAATAGCTTCTTTTCTACCACAGTACATTCTTTTCTGTCATTAGTTATGTTTTGTCAATTGCTTTTACTTTATGCAAAGATGCAAATAAAGAAAAATTGCATCAAACTGTCGCCCTGTGGATATGATTTTGGAAACGGTCCAAAATCATATCCAGTTGCTTGTGTACTAGTAACTGTTTCTTGGTGTGTCTAGCTAATATCCTTGATACCTTGATACGTCTTCCAGGAAAGAAGGCCGGGGCCTGTTATGTCCTGATCTCTGCTCACTCGGTTGCGTACCTTCGCTTCTCCCAGTGACTGTCAAGTCTGCTTTTGAACTGATTAACAGTTTCTGCTGCTACTACTTCTTGAGGCAGAGAATTCCAGTTTTTGATTGTTCTGACACTGAACCCCTGCGCCCTAACCCTGGATCTTGCTAGAGGAACTTTCAACTTGAGGTTGTGACCTCTGGTCGCTGTTTGATCCGCTGGCTCGAAGAAACAGCTGACTGGGACCCTCTCAAGGCCCTTCATAGCTATACATTATGGTGCATGGTAAAGGGCCTGTCTGTTTAATGTGCCTTACCCAGCTGATCATGTCCCCCTCCGGCCTGCTGCAGTCAAACGAGTCACAGATTACCCAGTCCTCCTCACCTGACCTGTCAGACTTCACTCGTCTCCCTCTCTTAGCAGGGACACCAGGCTTACCTGCAGGGGGGGAGAGAGGAACAACTATTTTGGTCATGTCATGGAGTCATATGGTGTAATGACACTAGGGTGTTCAACTCTGAACAAAGTGGTCCTGGGTTTCGAATCTTGCCCGATGTCAACGATCTTCTGCCCCTAGGAAAGGCACTTTACACATCTTTCCTCACTTCACTCAGGTGAAAATGAGTACCTAGCTACAGAGTATGGTTAGGGACGTCCCTCGGATAGTATGTTAAATGGAGGTCCTGTGTTTGGGAAGAGCCATACCCCATGCACGTTTAAGATCCCACCATACTTATAGTATAGAAAAGAGTAGGGGACCTTCCGATTGTGAGTTTACTGTATGTGCTGTACTTTGCAAATTTGTGAAACTTGTATATGGAATGCAAATGTAATTTTGATATTTAAGATGCAAATGTGAGGAAAATTTGAATTTCGTTATGCTAAATGTGTGTAATATGTTGACTGTGCAGTTGTTAATGTTTTTAAAAGAAATGATGTACATGTCTGAACGCAATTCAGCTTCTGCTGCAATTTTCGTGATTTTAGCAATAAACCATTTTTGATTGATTGATTGATGGATTGATTGATTGATTGATTACATGTATATCCCACACATACCTGCATTGGGTTTTCTTTTCCTCTTGTTGTTACTAACAGTCGATGATGAGCTTTTTAGACCAGACACTCCTCCTGCTGTAACAATGGGACTTTTGGACAACCGTGCAGTGCCGGTAGCCATGGAAACAGTTGTTGCCATGGAAACAGCTCCAGGAGATTCAGAATTACTGTCTTTTGCCAACAAACTCTTGTCTTGTGATGTTGGTGTTTTCAAGTCGGTGTGGGAGAAAATGTCGGAGTCGGAGTCACTGTCGGAGGGGATCTGTAACGTCGCAGCGATGCTGAATATTTCTGAGTCACTGTCATCTGTAATTAGTAAAACATCATTAATTCTGTTAGCCTGTGTTACACAATTTCAGCTGGCAGGGGCCAATTTGGACCCCTTCCATGCTCAGAATTCTCTGTCACTCAAGAAACTAGTCATCGTAGCATAAAACAATATACAAAAACAATATGGAAACAGACAGTTCTCAGTCTGACAATAATTGATCCAGTTTTAACAAATACTACTAGTACTAGTATTGGATACTAGCACTAGTAGTAGTATGCATTAATGAACAGAATCTACAGTAGATACTATATTAGTATTGAGACTTACCAGGTACACTGAGCTGACTATGCCCTGTAGAACTGCTACTTGCTGTACCAGTCTTCTGACCTCCCTTCTCAGCATCTGTGTTGACAAGTTTGGACTTCTGGACCCTGAAAAGGTACAAGGACACTACTACGTACATACATGTAGCACATGTGCAGCAAAACTTCAGTTAGATAAGCTAATGTGGGGACACTATATTGACCTAGAAGTCAACCTTCTGGTCATAATGCAGTTACACAATTTTTCTCCTTTTACCGCCTCTGTCTCTACTGTATCCAAATAACTATATGACATACAAGCAACAGAAAACGCCTCCAAACAGGTAAAGGTAAAGAAAGTAGAATGATGACTAGCCTCCACAGCATGCCAAAAACTGGGGGTTTTGGGGGTCTTCATGGTCTTTGGGAGCTTTTACGTGCTATTTTCTGATTGCATATAGACAACATAGCCGGCCTGGTTGAATTACCCCCATTTTTTTTTAACTGGGCTAATCAGAAAACAGCTGAAGACCACCAAACCCCCAGTTCTATACGCCTGCTACGGACGCTAAATGATGACACTCTTCCTACCAATTGGATATGTCCTGTAGCACATCAGGACTTGGTACGGAGGGGAAGAGCTGTCTGCCGTTCCCCCTCCCCGCATCTCCTGTCAGCTTGTCCAGGTGAGACAAGGTGGGTGTCTCTGAGTCAGTTCTGGTTTCCACATCAGCTGGTCTCCCACACTTCTCAAACTAAGAAGTAATCAAATATATACAATAACTGCAATTACATGTACAGTGTACTTCCTTCCATTATTCTTATCTTAAAGCCATGAAACTCCATACTTCCAAACCTTAGCAGGCTGAAAGTTAACACACAATTCTAATCCATCTTATTACTAGTATATAATAATTAATATAACTAAATAATCAATATTATTTTCAACACCAAAGCAACAACCATTTCTAAAATCATATCCAGTTGCTTGAGTAACTGTTTTTTGGCATACCAAAGTAAACAGTTTCTTATACGACACTCTATCTAGATCACAGCTTGAACACTTCACTTCATGTAAAAAACCCCTGCCAACTGACCCTGAACTTGAACTCTGACCCTGCCTGTACAGCCAGCTGCCCAGGTTGAACAGTGCCGGCCTTCAGGTGCCCGAACGTGACGGTGTCGCCTTCCTGTAGTCTGTGGGGGGTCTGTGGCTTCAGCTGGGGGGGGGAACAAGGGATGTCTCCTTGTGTATAACACAGTCACAATCTTTATTTTGTCACATAGATTCTAGAATCCTTGAAAATGATGTACATGTAATAGCAAAACAATTTTACTAGGCCCAGGGATTGTCTTAAACTGCACATTGTGTACAATAAGAAGTTATATCCAATTTATCTGTTACCTGAGATGAACCTTACTGAGGGAGTTCATTCCAACAGATGCAGTACTCCAATAAGTATGAATTAGCTTCTACCAGGGTTTGGATAGTCCAAGCGACTGGAAAGAGTAGAAGTTGGCCAAATAGACAGGGGATTTGGTCTTCTATGGGACATTTGCTGCACCTAGACCAACTCCCCTGGCATGTTAATATCTGTCTACTATTTGGCCAATATCCTTACCCTAATATCATTAATGTAAGTCCCGTTGACACTCCTGTCTGTTATATCATACGTCAGGTTCCCCTGTCTGTCCTGTGATACGTGGATCTCGGCATGTCTGCGTGAGATGAGTGCTGGGTGGGACTGGGAGTCGATAAACACGTCACACTGGGCAGGGTTTCTACCGATCTGCAGGGTTTTGGGGGTGGATGCAAGTCTGGAGAGGTAAACCAAGACATGTCAGCAAAACAGTCAAACACCTTGTCTTCTTCAAAGGTTCTTTTTGAATACCATCAAAACATTTTTTTCTTTAATGTTTATGAGTTAAAACACCATGAAAACACTGATCAAAGCTGCTTTAGCAAATTGAAATACTATAGGTTGCTCAAAACTCATCTTTGTGTGTGTGTGTGGGTGGGATTATAACCTTGAAAATCCCAGACATTTCAAACATACCAATGTCTGAAAAAACAAGGACATTTATACTGTATAATGTCCTTGGAAAAACGAAGTGTGCATACTAATCATGTAAACTCGCTCTACTAGCTCTCCAAGCAGAGGTTTGGGTTTTGGGGTTATTTTTGGCGTGTTTTTAGACTTTTTTTATCGGGGTTTCTATATTGCACTGGAATTTTTTTTCTTCACCCAACCCAGCTGCAAAAGAGAAACCCCGATAAAAAAGGCTAAAAACACGCCAAAAATAACACCAAACCCAAACCTCTGCTTGGAGAGTAACGTGACTGACCTAAACACGTCCTGCACATCCGGCCGGCTTGCCGCCTTCCCCACCCGTCTGAGGCGGTAAACTTCTCCCTCCGCAGCTTCCATGGCTTCTAAACAAGCAAACTAACGATAAACACCAAAGGTTTTCTGCCTCTGGCGATAGAAACTGCAGTATTTATGAGAAGCTACGTCCACAGATGCTTTGAAAAATGGCGCGTCGTGCTTGCATAAATTTAATACAACCTTTGACCTTGATTGGAACAGTCTAATTTTTGGAACAACCAGTCTAATTTTCTTACTAACATATCTTTTACATTTAAACATCACGTAAAATTTGAGGTAAAAGTACAGTCTTTAAGGAGATGTTTTTGGGGACAATGAGGGAAATAGACATAAGAAATCCCCCCTTTTCGAGGGATAGACTAGTCCATACTGAGTGATAGACTATTCCATCTATTCATTTGGTATATTTTCCTTCTATTTAATGATCAAAATTTCTCTTATTTTTTTCAAAACATGTAATTTTTATAGTAAAAATATCCAAAATATACTTTATGATTCAATTGTAGAACAGTTTAGGGCCAAATGAAATCAGTTAGACATTAAATCAAGCTGGACATTTCCTCCCCTTTTCTGATGTGGACTAGTCCAGATTGCAAATGGCTACGACAGAAGTCGAAATCGAACCTCAGAACCAGGAAAGTTGCAAACCTCGCGGAGAAATGGCTTCAGACGACCCTGAACTCTGTATTCTGGGGGAGAAGGTGGACCACAAGCGCTGTCGGTACCCTTACGCTGTCGTCTGGACGCCCATACCGCTACTCACGTGAGTTTTAGATACGTTTAGTAGTGATGTTGTGAGCTTTTTTTTTTGACAGATGAATTTTTGCAACAAAAATATAGTCGTTTGGATGCTAGGCTCAAGGAGCTTTGATATCAGAATATCAGAGTAAAGCTGCTTCAGCATTTTATGGAGTGGGAGGGTTTTGATCTATGATACATAACTAAGACACCTGATAACCTTTCTATAGCCTTCTTGATATAACAAACATAGCTCAACATATTATATCTGCCTTTTGAATGTACAGATATTTAATCCGAAGAGCATGAGAGGGATATAGGGTCCGGTGTTATGATTTAAGAAGGTTATAAAGCATATAACCTTTATAACCTATCTATAACCTCCTTAATGTAACAAATATCTGCATAGGCAATTAATATATACATGTATCTGCCTTTTGTCATGTAACAGATACTTGTATTTCAATCTCCAAGTTCATTTAGATGTTAACAAAAAACGAAAAACTTAAAGTGTCATTTGATGATCTTTCATCATAATTTTTTCCTTACCCTGTAACCCAGGTGGTTGTTCCCCTTTATCGGGCACATGGGCATTGCCATGTCATCTGGGGTCATCAGGGACTTTGCAGGGCCGTACTATGTGTCGGTAAGTAATGAGTTGTGTGTTAGCTTTCATCTGCTGTCCTGAATCAATGTTGCCTAAGACACTAATTTCCAAGCAGATCTTTCTGTGACATTTACCATTTGCCATCCGGGTGGCTGAGTACTCTCTCTAAATCATAGTAAACGGCCAGTTCTAACCATAATGCTCTTGCCACCAGACATCTGCTTGAGGATTGTAAGAAACTATTACATGTATTACATATTTCCATCTTTTTTCTCAATGCAGGAGGATCACATGGCATTTGGAAGACCAACAAAGTAAGTTCTAGACTTTTTTTACATACGTGTACTAAGTTTGTTTAAATTGTGATATGAAATGTACCACTGTTCGAATATGTACAAACTTACCAGCAGTTTTCATAGAGGTTCTACTATAAGCCATAGTATGACTACCATTATGTGGTAATCTAATGATATCTTCCCCGCACAGATACTGGACAATGAGCCCTTCCAAAGCAAAGGGTGGTACAAAGGGTTGGGACTCCGCAGTCGGGGACGCTTCAGAGGAGTACAAACATCACATGGTCAGTACTAATGCTTCAGTGATGTACTCCTGGACCAGTATTTCCACTCTCTGTACAGCTCAGATAGTTATAGTAAGACATGTCTATCTGGACTCAAGTCTTATACAATGAACATAGATCACAAGATTCACAGCTATGCAGCACATGTACTCTCATCTGCCGAATAAAGATACGGGTACGTTTATTTTTTTTGGCCCTAACATCCACCCAGTACGTTCTTATTTTGCACAGTACGTTTATTAATTTTTTGAAAACCAGTAATTTTTTTCAACTTCGTGTGAAAAAAATTGACAAATCATCGACGTGAATACATTTATAAACGCGTATTGTAGCGAGAAACTTGTCATTTTCGGGCCGGTTTTTGCAATCACCGCGTGCGTAAATTCGTCTGAATGTTCTATTGTCATGGGTGGTGCTTATCAAAATACGAAATATTAAATGCTCCTTTTTTTGTCTATTTCAATTCCTAATTGCAAATAACAGTTAAAGATTTGTGCATATATCAGTAAGGGCGCATTTTAGTACAAGAGACACAGGTTACCTGTCAATTTTGGTAATTTTCCGGGGTACGTTATTCCGGGGGTATGTTTATTTGATTTTGTAAGATTTGTCCGGGGGGTAC
>NW_017804564.1:1015133-1025819 GCF_001625305.1 Branchiostoma belcheri
CGAAAAATACCTGGCTAAAAAATTAAGTCACTCGTGAAAACACCCAACATAATGCCGTAATAAACATAAAATAAAACTGTGTTAACCTGATGCTGAAAAATCAAACATAACCGAAAAAAAAAAAACGTGATTCAATGTTGGTAAACAAAATGTTGTCAATACAATCTCCAACCCTGGAGATATATGAAAATCCCAAACAACCATTGTGAAACAAGAGAAGTAAGATTTGCATAGCTTTTTCTGAAGTAATTCCCGTTAAATAGTGTACGAATGTGGGAGTCATATTTGTGTGTGTGCGTGCGTGTGTATGTCTGTTCGTGTGTGGGGTGTGTGTGTGTGCGCGCGTGTGTAGTATGCCTGTGTGTGTGCGCGCGTGTGAGAGTGGTATTTGTGTGTGTGCGTGCGTGTGTGTGTGAGCGCGCGTGTGTGTGCGCGCGAGAGTGGTATTTGTGTGTGAGTGCGCGTGCATGTGTGCGTATGTGATAGTGGTATTTTTGTGAGTGTGTGTACATGCGTGTGCGCGTATGTAAAGTCAAAAGCGACATGACATACCTCTACGTTAGTCTGTCCCCATGTTGACACCTGAAGTGTCCAGCCTTGACTGTTTCAAAATGCTGCAAACTGGCCCTGCCAGCACACTGTATTATTCATTACTTCAGAAAAAAATCTACTTATTCATGTATTACTCATATATACAGCATGTAACCCTTTATCAGGTCGAGGTAAGCAGCTTGTTTTTTTAACAATAAACAGACTAATTTCTAGCACGTGAAAACTCAGTATCCACCTACACTGCATATTCAAATTGGCAGTATGCCACGCAAGCGTGTTCGTTCATTTGTCGTGTAAAGTGCCTTTCCCAAGGACACAAGATCGGTGGCATGTCAGGACTCGAACCCGGGACCTCTTGATTCCGAGTCGAGCACTCTGCCACTATGCCATACAACCTCACCCTTTTGCCTCTTTGGTGCAAAACAAGCAAAGAAAAACAAAAATGACCCAAACCAACTTGTCCTTTTTTATGAAGTATTGTTTCTTTTTACAAGTAAATAACACTGAAGTAACAATTGTATCGCTTTTCACTAATAAAGTCTTAAAATGGTACATATTCCCCTTCTAAATGCTACCTACAACTATATGCATATGGCTGTTAGAAGAGTAAACAGAATAATGCTTTTTAAAGTAGTTCTGTAAATGTTATTCTACATGTATACAATATACAAATTTCCAGACAACTGAAACAAACTTCCTATTAACATGAGTGTGTTTGTTGTTGGGGATCTGGATGTGTCAGGTATTGTACATAGTCAAGCCAGTCACCACTGTTAGTATGATCTATATACATAACAGTAAGATGTATAGGAGTTACAAATGTATGTAGACATTACAAAGGATGTACAGAATGATGTTTTAAGGGCTGTATTTACAAACATCTTTGGTCTCCTCAGTAGCCTTGTCAACGACTGTAAACTGTACCTAAGTCCCGACATCAGACTCGAGTCTCCCGTACTAATATCTTAGAGACTTGGCAAGAAACAAACAATAATGGATTGAACTGTACAGAGACATGCACTGACTTGGTCTGTCAATTGTGGTTTAGAGTTAATCTACTGGTAGTTTACAACGAAGAACTGTTATAACGTTACATGTATTATATATATATATATTTACAAACATCCACAGTTGAAGGCGGCTGTCTCCTGTCTGACTATGTCATAGTCACAGCCGGCACACACCACATGGTACCAGCACTCACACTGGTCACACTGCACCTGAAGGGGGGGGGGGACAAAAGTATGTTTATTTGAGTAAAGAGACTCTTTTTACACAACCAAGTCTTTAATTCAGTCAATGTTTCGGTGACCGTCTGTCATCTTCCTCAGGGAAATTCTGACTGGCTCACATTGCACTACAGCACAAATGTCTTTGCTACTACAGATACATTCCCAAACATACAATATTTACATATCTTAATATTGTACAGTGTGCTGCAGTGCAATGTAAGTAAGTAAGTAAGAAATAGCTGGGGGAATATCCTCAACAAGCTGTAATAGCTTCTTTTCTACCACAGTACATTCTTTCCTGTCATTAGTTATGTTTTGTAAATTGCTTTAAATTTAAATAGCAAAGTTCTTTGATCCCAACCATTTATTTTTTATGAGCCGACGTTTCGATGGCCGTCTGTCATTTTCATCAGGGCAATTCTGACTGGTTTACTGTGCACTGACGGTAGATGTTACTTGGTGCATAGTGCACTTAAGGTGTTACATAGTTCACAGTGCACTTAAGCTAGTTTTAAATTTACTTTACGCAATGATGCAAATAAAGAAAAATCACATCAAACTGTCACCCTGTGCCTTACCCAGCTGATCATGTCTCCCTCCGGCCTGCTGCAGTCAAAAGAGTCACAGGTTACCCAGTCCTCCTCACCTGACCTGTTAGACTTCACACGTCTCCCTCTCTTAGCAGGGACACCAGGCTTACCTGCAGGGAGGAAAGGACAACTATTCTAATCATAACTACATTTACTTCGTAGTATACTTTAGTAGCATATTGTAGTCCAGCAGTTAGATACCCTGCCTCTGGAATAAGACTTCACCTGTCTTCCTCTCTTAGCAGGGACTGTTGGCTTACCTACAGGGGAGGAAAGGACTAACTACATTCACATATGACATAGTGTACTTTAGAAGCATAGCATAGTCCTGCTGTTAGAGACCCTGCCTCTGGAATGAGAGGTTGGGAGTTTGAATCCCGGTTGTCTCTGCACGGACTTTCCAGAATCCAAAAGCGTGATGACATCAGGAGCAAAGGAGGCAATGTACATCAGAGTCCATCTACCCTCTGAACTGTGACGGTGGTACATCCCATCTTCTGGGCCACATTTGATTCACTACAGAAGTCTTCTACTAGAATCCATGCATCTGAATCCTAGAAGTTAGCACACTACTGTTTACTGTATGTGATGTTCTTTGCAAATTTTATTCTAAATTGCTTATCCCAAAGGACCCAAACATACCTGCATTGGGTCTTCTCTTCCTCTTGTTGTTACTCACAGTCGATGGGGAGTTTTTCAGACCAGACCCTCCTTCCGTAACAATAGGACTTTTGGACATCTGTGCAATGTTTGTCGCCATGGAAACAGTTGTTGCCATGGAAACAGCTCCAGGAGATTCAGAATTACTGTCTTTTGCCAACAAACTCTTGTCCTGTGATGTTGGTGTCTTTAGATCGGCGTGGGAGAAAATGTCGGAGTCAGAGTCACTGTCGGAGGGGATCTGTAACGTCGCCGCGATGCTGAAGATCTCTGAGTCACTGTCATCTGTAATTAGTAAAACATCATTAATTCTGTTAGACTTAGACCTGGATGGACTGTGTGAAGAAAGACATTAGAGAGTGCGGCCTTGCCGGTGTTAACCCACTGGATAGGGCTGCCTGGAGGTGCAGTGTGAAGACCAGTACTACTAGCCGACTGCTGCCGACCCCTGTGGCAGGGACAACGGCAGCAGTATAATCTAATCCTGGATAGTGTGTGTGAGTCTGTGTTTCACAATTTCTGCTTTCAGGGGGTGATTGGGCCTCCTCCACATGCTACATGCATATTGCAGAAAACACTGTTCATTGGGCTGTCTCCCAGAGAGCCCATACATTATCTTACTCAAGAGAACCATTGAATTTTCTATTTCCAGAAGTACCAATTGTAGCTCAGTCAGCATTCTTTATAACTATGAAATTCTGTCTAAAAGGAGCTCTGGATTCCATGTCACAATGGAAACCAGTCATTGCAGCCTCCAATATCATGGTAGCAGACAGTTCTCAACCTGACAATAATAATTATGTTAGCAATGTTCGCAAATCAACAAAATCCCTATACAGTACTACAGTACTAAGTATTAAGACCTACCATCTAAACTGAGCTGACTTTGCCCTGTAGAACTGCTACTTGCTGTGCTAGTCTTCTGCCCTCCCTTCTCGGCGTCTGTGTTGACAAGTTTGGACTTCTGCACCCTGAAAAGGTACAAGAACACTACTACTACGTACATATACATGTAGCACATGTGCAGCAAAACTTCAGTTACTAGTAGATAAGCTTGTGGGGAGACCATAATTATTGACCTCAAATTCCTGTCATAATGCAGTTTAGCCTGGGTGCCATCCGATTTGTAAAGGCAACTCCGAAAAAATCGAATGGCACCCAGGTTAAATGCAGTTACACAATTTCCTCCTTTTACATCCCCTGACTCCACTGTATTCAAATAACTATGTACATACAAGCAACAAACAGACAACACTTCCAAGCGCAGAGGTAAAGAAAGTACATGTACTAGTAGTAGTAGAATGACGTAGTAGAATTCCCTACCAGTTAGATATGTCCTGAAGCACATCAGGACTTGGTACAGAGGGGAAGAGTTGTCTGCCGTTCCCCCTCCCTGCATCTCCTGGTGCCGTCAGGTGGGACAATGTGGGCGTCTCTGAGTCAGTTCTGGTGTCCACATCACCTGGTCTCACACACTTCTCAAACTAATATAAAAAATATACATTGTACATTAGTCCTAGGAAAAAATGTAATCTTCTAAATAAATAATCAATCTTATAGCTTCAACAACAAAGCAAGCAGTTTTTTATATGACACACCCTATCGAGATCACAGCTACTTCACCAAAACATGTTACTCAAGCAACTGGGTATGATTTCGGAAACATTTCAGGTAGCATTTGTCAGTGACACTGGAGACTTGCAGGAGAAAGGCATTTCCAAATGATATCCAGTTGCTTGAGTAACTGTTTTTGGCGTATCTTATTTCCTGGATGTCTAACCTTCACCGACACAGCTACTTCAGTTCATGTAAAAAAATCTGCCAACTGACCCTGAACTTGAACTCTGACCCAGCCTGTACTGCCAGCTGCCCAGGTTGGACGGTGCCGGCCTTCAGGTGACCGAACGTGACGGTGTCGCCTTCCTGTAGTCTGTGGGGGGTCTGAGGCTTCAGCTGGGGAGGGGGGCAAACAAGGGGTGTCTTCTTGTGTATAACAGTGTCCTTTATATATAGTTTTAACTTCTCAAAATCTTAATTTTGTCCCATAGAATCCTTGAAAATGATATAACAGCAAAAAATTTTTACCAGGGATTGTCCTATACTACATATAAAGTTATATTATATCAAATCCACTGGTACTTGAATAGATACAGATGACAGATACTAAATTTAAGCTTAGCCTCTACCAGCCTTCAGAACAGGCTGGAAAGAGTAGAAATTGGGAGTACATTTAAAACAGGCTTCGGGTGCAGCAAATGTTCTCCTTTAGCATTATCGGTCTATTTACTATTTAGTACTCTTACCAGTCACTTCCAAAGCCTGGACTAAACATTTATATGTGTATTGCTATCATGACTTGTCTTTGTGGGTCACAGATAACTTAATCAATAAAGAAATTTAAATCCGTTAATGTGGATATCATAATGAGAAATCAGTGATATCCTTACCCTGATATCATTAACATAGGTTCCGTTGACACTCCTGTCTGTTATGTCACACATCACGTTCCCCTGGCTGTCCTGTGATACGTGAATCTCAGCATGTCTGCTCTTTCCATACAATTCATTATGACTTGTCTTTGTGGGTTAATTAATATGCAGATAAAGAATGATATTAATATTATTATAATAAAATTTTGAAAAACTGATATCCTTACCCTGATATCGTTAACATAAGTCCCGTTGACACTCCTGTCTGTTATATGATATGCCACGTTCCCCTGCCCGTCCTGTTGTACGTGAATCTCTGCATGTCTGCGTGAGATGAGAGCAGGGTGGGACTGGGAGTCGATAAAGACGTCACACTGGGCAGGGTTCCTCCCGATCTGGAGGGTTTGGGGGGTTGATGCAAGTCTGGAGAGGTAAAGCAAGTTATCTGTCATCAAACAGTCAAACACCTTGTCTTCTTCAAAGGTTCTTTTTGAATACCATCAAAACATTTTTCTTTAATGTTTATGAGTTAAAACACTGATCAAAGCTGCTTGAGCAATGAAATGGGTTGCTCAAAAATTATCCTTATGTGTGTGTGTGTGGGGAGGGGGAGGGGTGAAATTATAACCTTGAAAATCCCAGACATTTCAAGCATACCGATGTCTGAAAAACTTACTGTATGTCCTTGGGAAAACGAAGTGTGCATACTAATCATGTACACTCGCTCACCAAGATATCCAAAACAAGTCCTGGGGGTACAAATATATAAACTGTAGTTCCCAAAATTCTAACTATTTCTAAACATACCCATGGTATTATATACCGAAGAACAAACTGTGCAAAACCATCCATAATATCACAAATTACTGGCATGAGCTACATGATTTGTAAAAACCGTCTCTGAGACTTGCTGCGACCAAGACCTGAGACTTAACGTTAGCCTCCTGTGCAGGCCTCAGGGAGGGTGGGAGTTTTCATACTGCGTTTTGTAGCATATTCTGAACGGGTTCTTTTGCCGGCCATCCTCCAAGCAGCCGCCCTGAGAAGGTTTGTACCTGCAAATTCTACAAAACGCAGTATCAAAACTCCCACCCGCCCGGAGCCCTGCACAGCTGCACGACAGGCTTCGGGAGGCGGCTGGAAAGAGTAGAAATCGGCCAAATAGAGACATAGCATGCCTTGAGGGAGTTTGTCCGATTTCTACTCTTCCAGCCGCCTACCGAAGCCTGGTAGAGGCTACTGCCCTACTGCACAGAAGGCGAAGACTGACCTAAACACGTCCTGCACATCCGGCCGGCTTGCCGCCTTCCCCACCCGTCTGAGGCGGTAAACTTCACCTTCTGCAGCTTCCATGGTTTATAAACAAGTAAACTACCGACAAACACCGAAACTTTTCTGGCTCTGGCGATAGAAACTGCAGTGTTTTTAAGAAGCTACGTCCACAGATGCTTTGAAAAATGGCGCGTCGGGCTTGCATAAATTTAATACGACCTTTGACCTTGCTTGGAACACTCTAATTTTTATTTACTAGGTAATTAACGTTATATTTATGACATATACCAATGTAAACACTGATAGTATATTTTATACTTACAAGTAAAATTTGAGATAAAAAATTACAGTATTTGAGGATATGTTTTGGGGGGATGATGAGGGAAAGGAGACTTAAGAAACCCCCCTTTTTTGAGGGATTGACTAGTCCATACTGAGTGATAGACTGTTCCACTTATTCATATGATATGTTTTCTCTACTTGTTAAAAACCTAAAATGTCTCAATTCTTTAAAAAATTTTCTTAATGTTTATAGTTAATATATTCAACACAAATTTTTTACTACAAGTTTAGAACAGTTTAGGACGAAATAAAACCAGACAGACATTACTTCAAAGCTACACATTTCCTCCCTTTTCTGATGTGGACTAGTCCAGATTGCAAATGGCTACGACAGAAGTCGAAATCGAACCTCAGAACCAGGAAAGTTGCAAACCTCGCGCAGAAATGGCTTCAGACGACCCTGAACTCTGTATTCTGGGGGAGAAGGTTGACCACAAGCGCTGTCGGTACCCGTATGCCGTCGTTTGGACGCCCATACCGCTACTCACGTGAGTTTTAAGATAAGTTTTGGGAGTGATGGTGTGAGCTTTTTTTTTTTGACAGATGAATTTTTGCAACAAAAATATAGTCGGTTGGATGCTAGGCTCAAGGAGCTTTGATTTCAGATTAAGCTCCTTTCAGCATATTTAAGAGGGAGGTAGAAGGTTTTAGTTTATGATACATAACTAGGAAGTAAGGCATATAACCTTATAATCTATCTATTCATAGCCTCCTTGATATAACAAACATAGCTCAACAGGCAAATTATATCCTTATATTAAGCATATAACCTTTACAACCTATCTATAACCTCCTTAATGTAACAAACATAGGAAATTAATATATACATGTATCTGCCTTTTGTCATGTAACAGATACCTGTATTTCAATCTCCAATTTCATTTAGACAAACGAAAAACTTACTAGGCAAATTATATCCTTATATTAAGCATATAACCTTTACAACCTATCTATAACCTCCTTAATGTAACAAACATAGGAAATTAATATATACATGTATCTGCCTTTTGTCATGTAACAGATACCTGTATTTCAATCTCCAATTTCATTTAGACAAACGAAAAACTTACTAGTAAAGTGTCATTTGATGATCTTTCATCATCTTACCCTGTAACCCCAGGTGGCTGTTCCCCTTTATCGGCCACATGGGCATCGCCATGTCATCTGGGGTCATCCGAGACTTCGCAGGGCCATACTACGTGTCCGTAAGTAACACGTTTTACTTTTCATCTGCTACCATGCATCAATATAATAATGTTGTAAAAAATTAGATGCTAGTACAAGACCTGAGTACAAGTAATACAATATTTCCATCTTTTCCCCCATGCAGGAGGATCACATGGCATTTGGAAGACCGACAAAGTAAGTTCTAGAATCTTTTACATACATGATGTACATGTACCAAGTTTGTTTTAGATTGTGATTTTTTCCATATCAAATGTGCCATATCGAAACTACTGTTCGAATACTAGTATGTGCAAACTTACCAGTGGTTTTTCATAGAGGTTCTACTATAAGCCGGCTAGCCATAGTATGACTACCATTATGTGGCAATCTAACAATATCTTACTTGCACAGATACTGGACAATGAGCCCTTCTAAAGCGAAGGGTGGTACGAAGGGCTGGGACTCTGCAGTGGGAGATGCTTCAGAGGAGTACAAACATCACATGGTCAGTACTGATGCTTCAGTGATGACATGTACCACCTGTATTTCCACTCTCTGTACAGCTCAGATAGTTATAGTACTTCCAACATGTCTCACGTCTTATACAATGAACAAAGATCACAGGATTCACAGCTATGCAGCACATGTATGTTATATTGTACATACACAACTTTGTTATTGTATGAGCCATTATGGTTTACCTATTTATGTTTACCTTTGCGGAAGGATTTAGTTTTGCTCAGTTTCTTCTTCCTCTCCAAACAAATAAGGACAATGACCTGGACCAGACGTCTGTCACCATGGCAACTAATACTGTAGTAGTGTTGGGTTACATTTTGTAGCAGGACAGAGTTGGAGGGGCTGTTCACCATATTATGTGAATGTGTTTGAGTAAGAGTAAACAGAGCAGTAATTTGTTAGGACAGATCATGTGAAGGTAAACAGCATGTATCTGCTCTGATACTGTTACCCTTCTTTCTATTTATTTATTTGTTTGTTTGTTTTCACCGTTTCTTCAGCACAACCTGTTCTGTGATAACTGCCACTCTCACGTCGCTCTGGCCCTCAACACAATGCAGTATGACAGGAGTACCTCCTGGAACATGGTCAAACTCTGCTTCCTCATGCTTATCTATGGGAAATATGTCAGGTACAAACTCTGCTTCCTCATGCTTGTCTATGGGAAATATGTCAGGTAACTAACTATTAACTATTCAAACCTTAGATCTCCATGCCTGTTCTGGCATGTAGCTTCCATGTCCTGGTATCAACAGCTACATCTTTTGCTTCAAGCTAATGTATTTTTTTGCCCATTTTGTGCTTTTTTTCATTCTTCTGCATATCACAAGTAAGTTAAAGGGAAATTTTCTGTCATTATTAAGTGACCCAAATCCTATCAAAAGCAAATCATTAAAGTATACACCAAATTGCATCGGTGATAGGTTTCAGGTCCTTCTCATCATTTCTTTAACATCTTTGTTCTTTCTTGCAGTGTCTGCGCCTTCCTGAAGACATGGCTGCCGTTCCTTATCCTGGGGGGAGGCGTCGTGGCTCTCGCACTGCTCCTGTGAAAAAAAATCACTGTCCATTTAAGCAATACCAGTTTTAAACTGTTCTTGGACTTAAGAAGAATGCTAAACAAGAGGATCTACATTAAAACTGTGGCCGAGGGGAAAGTCTGTAGTACTCTCTACCTTGGTACACAAAGTTTTCTTCAGTCATAGCCCTCAGTTGCATATAATCCTTCGCTAGATTTTTACTAAAAATGTTTAAGAGCCAAGCTGGCAATGGTGTGACTGTATACTGTAGAATCTGGAAAGTCTCATATTATATATAGAGAGAGTTTATGATAGAAACAGAGATATAAAAAGGTACAAGGATGCCTGCTATTACAATGTAGAATATATGAGAAAGTAAAGTGTACATCCTCTAAGAAATCCAAATCTACTGTCTTCAAATAAGATAACCTTTGAAATAACAGGAAAATGAAGTTGCTGGTGTTTTTGTGTACATTGTGGAAGAATAAAATGTATATACATGCATGTTTCTTTTGTGACTTTTGTGAAATAAATATTGTACAATTCCTAACAATATGAAATGAATTAAGTCTGTAAATCTACATATAAAAATAATATTGCACTTAATCTCTGCAGTTTATAATTTACCCAAGATTTTTTATTAAAGGAGGCAGGTTGTTTGAGATTCTGTCATTTGTATAGAAATGTGGGTAAGAGTGAAGCCACTTTGTGTACTTAATATTGTATTAAAATGCTCTCTAATACACGAATGTCTGTCAATCCTTTTATTTCATTAAAAAAGACTGTAACAATGCAATATTTGTGGAGCACATGTAGCCTCTACCAGGCTTGAGGGCACGGCTGGAATGATAGTAGAAATCGGCCCGAAATAGAGAGATAACACGCCGAGGGAGTTTAGCCATCC
>NW_017804564.1:1025839-1140055 GCF_001625305.1 Branchiostoma belcheri
ATCTGGATCCTACAATGCATTTCTACTTACATACTAACGTACCAAATTTTTATGTTGTATTTGACTTTATTTTGCCACAGAAACTTTAAGGGGAAAGGTTATCAACCACTAACCACAGGCTCAATCCTCTTTACTGAGTCCTATTTTTGTGCCAAACTCCATACTGCCAATAGTAATTTATACACTAAGATGATTTTACTTCAAGAAAGACTCATTAAGAAAATATTACTTAAACGTAACTTAATCCATGGACAAAGTATTTTATTGCACACAGGAATTTTTTTTCTTTGAAGAAGAAGCAAGAAATACAATAGACAAATATCTCCTACTAAAGTTTCAAGTATTTTTTCACCATGCATCTGTCCAGCCCTGAAGACCAAACAGAAACTCCTATAGCAGAAGCACCACACTGCCAAGTCAAACGTGGCGAGCCTGTGGCGGGGAGGGGGGGGGGTCTCTCTCTTTCCCAGACTTGGTAGTGCTAGCTTCTAAAGTTTTATTTTTATTTTTAAATGTCTCCCCAGCGCTGAAGACCAAACAGAGACTATTGCAGCAGAAGCACCATGCAGCCAAGTCCAACGCGGGGAGCCTCTGTGTGGGGGGAGGGGTCTCGCTCTGGCCGCAGATGGACAACATGCGTCTGACCAGGCGGGAAACGGTCGCGCTGACCGCGTGGTGCGTCGGACTGGTCCTGGCGGTGCAGGCGATCTTCAGCTACCTGCATGGTGAGGGGCTCAAGGTCAACTCAAGGACAGGCTGACCTTGAATTGAATGACTGATAAAAAAATGGAAATAGGAATTATGTTAAGAAGAAGGGTGGAGAAAACTTGTCAAATAATTTCAACTTATTAACTAGCCTAATTACTAAACTGAGGGGATAGATGAAATAAGATGACAGAAAAACTTTTCAAGATTATGCAGATAGAAGATAGGATGTCTGTCCAGTGTACTGTTAATAGTGTTATTCATTCTCAGTGATAATCTTCAGTATGGCTACCAGTCTTTATGAGCCTCTGATGAGTCTGTGCTTTAAATGAGCCACATATGCAGTATTCCAGCCTAAGCAAGCCTGGTATATAACAGTCAAACCACTGTATAAAATAACCATAAACATCATTTCTTCCCATTAAATAAATCCTAAGAAAACAGTGATAAATTCACCAAAACAAGTTTTTCTATTCAAGAAAGAAATAATCTAAAGGCAAGCAATGTTCAAGTCTGATCCATGTCCACATACTTTGCTGCAGGTCATGTGATGAGGAAACTTCACGTCTTCACTGGTCGCCTGCGCCGTTTCCATGCCGACCACAGGCTGGAGGTCACCCGAGGTCAGCAGCAGTTTGACAGGTCTGTTCTCAGGTGGCACACAGACTACAGGAACCTCATGGTATTAGACTTCTTTTTTTTGCTCTAATTGTATTGTATTGTATAGTGGGCCGGCTACTTCCTCTTAGCAGCCAAGGGCTGAATTGTGAGGAGTTTACAATTATTGGGGCTTAATCGCATGAAAGGGTCTGGAGCAGCTGCCGCTTGGCGCTAATTCAGGTGACCTCAATACAACCCCAGGTATGGTCATCTGACTGTAAGGTTTGAACCACTCACACTGAGAAGGACCCCTACTCCTTTCAATAAGTGTGGTGGGATCTTTGTCCCATATATCCTAAGCTGAAGAACTAGATATAGAGCTGTCCTACTACTTTTCCTGCTGTCAACCCTTACGAGCTGTTCTTAAACTTTTTTATCTGTACAGGAATGGTCGATCAGCTTGAAAAATCTCTGTCCCTTGCAGGGGTCTACACAAAAAAGGCTAGGGTCAGCAGTTTTTTTATCTGTCGGGAAACAGGCCTAGCTGTTCTTAAATTTTTACACTTCTCCACCAACAGGAGTCTATAGAGCAGGACTTCCATGTGTCGGTGGGCGGGGCCCCTGTGCTGTTCCAGCTGTCCCTGTTGCTGTACCTGCTGTCCATCTGCACCCTGCTATACTACCTGGGGGACAACATGCTGTCCAAGAGCAAGCTCACACCCAGGAGGATCAAGCAGTGGTAGGGAATTCAACTCAACAATTTATTTCCATGTTTACCGGAGGAAAACATACTAGTATTGTTTTTGATCACTGACAGATACTTCTTCTTCCATTCCAAAGAAATAAGGTCAATGACCTGGACCAGATGTCTGTCACCATGGTAACTGGTGTTGGGTTACATCATGTTTCAAGTGCCATGCAGAACTGTGTTCAAGAGGGCCTGCATGGTCACCATATATATGAGTGTGTTTGAGTAAAAATAAAGAACAAAGCAGTAGCTCGTTAAGCTGGGCCATGTAACTTTGGGTAAACATAATGTATTTGCTTTGCAAATGTTACCTTTCTAGTATTCTTATTTGACTTGGTGTTGTGTGTATTTAGGGTGTCCCTGCTAGTAGTAACCAGTGTGTGGACGTTGCTTGGCCTGAAGCTGCTGACCACTGCCCAGCACCTGGAGTCAGCTGTGGAGATGACTGTGTACCAACTCAGTGAGGAACTGGTCAGTTCAATCCCCCTGTTCGTTACAGATAACTGTTTCTTTGACTTTGCACCTCGTAAAGAATATAATTGGAGAGTATTTGATTAATCTCCAAACATAACCATCAAAGAAATTTTCTTGCCTCCCTGCCTGCAGGGTGACCTAGTCCTGCTTGACCATGACTTGAGCAGGTACCACAGTGTCTTAAGGTACTGGCAGTACCGCTGTACCCCGCCTACCTCACCTGGTGTACTCAGCATCTTAGGAATCTTACAGGTGAGACTGATGTTTTAAAGGAACCTAGCCTCTACCAGGCTTTGGAAATATAGTTGGAAAGAGTACAAATTGGCCAAATAGAGAGATAACATGCCAAGGGACATTTTGCCGCAAAATGTACTCTCTAACAGACCAACTTCCTCGGCATGTTATCTCTTTATTTGTCCAATTTCTACTCTTTCCAGCCATCTCCCGAAGCCTAGTAGGGGCTATAAGGAACCACAGTGTCTTCAGGAATATTGGTGAAGGTGCATTTTCCAGTGAACATATTTTGTACCAAATTTCGAGAATTTTCTGCTGATGATGATTGTTGTTCCCTGTGATTTCCCAGGTGAGAGATGTGAACTACTACCTGCAGTACTACAGCTTACCTGTCCTCACTGCTCTCTGCACACCTGTGGTCAGACTGGTCCTCGCACTCAAACAAGTCTACAGTCCTGCTTAGGGTCTGAAACTGTGCAATGTACAGTCAAACTTGTCTAAGGTGACCACCCAAGGGATAGAAGAAAAAGCCACTTGTTGTACACACTGCCACATTGATCCAACCCAGCCAGTGCCATTTTACATTGTGCAAAGACTGTGACAGTCATGCTATTGAAATTAATGGCAAACTGGCAGAATCCATCAAGTTTCTAGTTACAAACTGTATACTAGTATCATGAAGTTAGTTTTTCAGCCACAAGCTTGAAAGTGATTGTTTGGGGTTGATTGTTTGAGGTTATTATAGGCAACAATCATTTGATGTACTTAGTTAAAAATTGTTAAATGTATATTAATCTTTACAACATATTTATATTTTGGTGTCATTGTAGATACTAGTAAGCCATTCTTGTATAGTCATATTTTATATACATTCCTCTGAGAGTCAGTCATATTCCTGTTAGTTTTGGTCATAATGACATTTTTTGCGTAATTTTTCTGAAGGTGCAAGCCATAATGGTGAATCATTTTGTTAGATAAAAGGCATTGCAATGGTGTGAAAGTTATTTATATGTAGCTACTTGAATTTCATATATTATGTAGTGTTTTTTTAAATTTAATGTAACTTATTTATCTGCTGACATCTTATAGTACACATCATATAATCATGTATTAATATTTTACGCAATCATATTCTAAAGATTCGAATACTTGAACAGTGTTATAATAAGTTTACTATAGACAGGTACATGTATATGGGTGAACATTGTTTTCTTCGTGTTATAAGTATGCATAGTAAAGAACAGTCAATAAGACAACATATATTTTACAAAAATAGTTTATTGCACTTTTAGCAGGCATGTTGAAGTGGTCATGGAAAGCTGGGCCATGTACAATTATACATGTATAAGAAAATTCTAAATAAACCAGAGTATCTCTTACTCCAGATTATTTCATAATTATATTAACTTTCATATTGCATAATTATATCATCTTTGTTACTGATGAGACATACATTGTACAGACCAGTTGATACCACATTTAAAGCTCACATTATTTTCAAACTCAGTGGCTTTAGACAGTCTTTTCATTGCACATATAGAATAGGGACGAAAAGGTAACATTTGCTACATGATGTAATCCAATACAGGGTGTCTCAGAAGCACCATTTACCATGGTGACAGACATCTGGTCCAGGTCATTGACCTTATGTGTTTGGAGAAGAAGAAGAAGAAACAGAGCAAAAACAATATGTTTTCATTCTGCAAAGGCAAACATAAATATTGCAGGTGTCAGTTCTCGGTTGTCATGGTGATCAGGTTGCCATGGTGATGAGGTTACCATGGTAATCAGGTTGCCATGGTGATACGATTGCCATGGTGATCGGGTTGCCGTGGTGATCGGGTTGCCGTGGTGACCAGGTTGCCATGGTGATCAGGTTGTCATGGTGATGAGGTGTGCTCAGGTGACAGCTGCAGCTGCCTCACACCTGCTGGTTGCCATGGTACCCAGCTGTAGCCAGGTGTCTGTTTCCGGGTCGTAGCACTCCACAGTGTTCAGCGTGACAGGTGCAGCATAACCTGTGGAAGGGAGAATAGTCATGAGTAAATGTTGAGACTAAGGTTTTTGATGTCACACCTAGCTTACTTCTTTTTTATCCTTTCCTTCATTTAATAAGTGTTAGGAAAGAACATTGCCAGGCTTCCTTGAGATACAAGCTATCACTTTACCACATTGTAGTTGCTTTGCACTGCACAATGTCTTTTTGGAAAACTTAGTATTGAAGTCACATGCTAGAAGTGAATGAATTATTATGATAAAGAAGACCTAAGGATCAGTAGGTGAGAGTATATCTAACTGACAGTGCAACGAGATGTGAGAAGTTTGATTACGTTAGTTGCTTGACATAACTGGTAAACTGCCTTTATTAGTTGTAACACCGGTTTTGAGCAGTAAGAACATTTTAGGTACATGTCATATATTAAGTTATAAATCCTTTCTTGGGCTGTTCCAAAACAAGTGCTTGTTCCTCACCCCTGGTGGATGTCCGTCCCCCCAGTACGTACAGCATATTGTTGATGGCGGCTACAGAGGCTCCAGCTCGAGCTGTGGACAGGGGGGCCACCTCACGCCACTTGTCCTGTGTGTGTGTGAGGGGAGGAATTACAGCTATGAGATAAAGAAATTTGGATCTACAATAAAGTGAAATACATTGTACATTACATACATACATACTAGTACTGTACATACCCGGGCTTTAATTATGGCTTACATGTACACTGTAAATGAAATAAAATGAAACACAATAAAATACAATTTTGCTACAGAGATGATTCAACTGCAGACTGATCCATGACTCTCTGGAACACATCCTACTGTATACATGTACAGCAACTAGAGTATGAAGTACACTGTAGTGAGTAACTTGTTTTATCCTCACCAAAGCTCAGAAAACACTGGACAAAAATGAGCCATACAGACCCCAGACTTTTCCTAAGTACAATTCATATTAGGCATTTTGTCGGTCTCGTAGGACCATGAAAATACTTCTTCAACATGTACTTTCGATTCAATTCAACGCTTTTCTTTGACTTTATTTTACTTATTCTATGTCTTATGCTTAGAACGACTAAGAAAGAATTAAGTTAGAAAACAAAATACACATACCTCGATGGGTGAGTACCTCTCCACAGTCCTGAGAGCCTCCTTCTGATCGTTCCACCCCCCCACGGCGTACAGACACCCCCCCAGCGTCCCCACCCCCACGTACGCCCGCCTCTCCTTCATGTCAGGCAGACGGGTCCAGTCCTGGGTCACGGGGTCGTAGAACTCTGCAGTTCTCAGCTCTGATCCCAGGTCACTCATACCTCCTACAACGTACAGGAAACCTGCGATGGAAGAATGAAAATTAAGATAACATTCGCAAAGCAAATGCATTATGTTTACCTTCGCATATGGTCTACTTTGTTAATTCTTACTCATTCATACATTTCATGTATATTATGACAATTGAGTATAAATCCCTCCTGCTATAAAATTGCGACATGATGTAACCCAACACTAGTTACCATGGTGACAGACGTCTGATTCAGGTCTTTGCTATTCAGGCTATTGGTTTGGAGGAGAAGAAGAGGAAACAGTGCAAAAACAATATGTTTTCCTTCTGTAAACAAAATACATTTTTTCCATCAATTTCTCCCAGGTCACTATATATCTAAAAAACACATGCAGAACCTCATGATAGTGCTTACCATCCATTTCTGTAACCCCCATACAGAACCTCAGGGTCTCCACCCGCCCTACGACCTCCCACCTCTTGACCTCGGGGTCATATCTCTCGATGGTGTTCCCGATCTCTGACCCGACCCAGCCGCCGATGGCGTAGATGGCGTCCTGCAGAACGCACACACCGAGTCCGCACCTTGGTACGGTCATCACGGACGGCAGAATCGTCCAGCGATTCACCGCCGGGTCAAAACATTCCACGTTATCGTAGATCAGCGAATCGCTTTCCCCGCCGACCGCGTAAACTTTCCCGTGTAGCACGGCGATCCCATGTCCGCTACGGCAGTAGTTTAGAGGTGGGAGAAAACTCCAGCGCTGGCTGAAGGAATCGTAACACTCGGCCATGTTGATTGTATGACTGTCGCTCCAACGTTCACCTGGAAGTCTCGTGTAACCGCCCGCCACGTAGAGAAACTTGCGAGCGTTCCGACGCGGTTTGGTGAAGCCAAAATTTTTCACAGGTCTCTGCGCGGGCCTGCCCGGCTTACAGATGATATTGTAGTCCTCAAACAACTTCTGTAACACAATCTGGAGACTTAGGTCTGTCAGGACGTGTTTCAGGTATTTGGAGAGACACTGGGGAGAAATGAGAGGGAACCGTACGGGAGACAGGATCTCGTAGACAAACCGTCGTCTCTTCGTGACGTCGTACATTATCCATGACATGGCACTGGTGAAGACCTGAAAGGAAGACAAACCTACTGTTGGTGTCACTTTAGTTAAAGTACATGATGTAAAATATTCAGACGTACAAAAAAATGCACGATGCACAAAATGACTTATAAAACTGGCAGATGTAACTAACTACATGTGTACAAAGTATCTACTGAAATACCAGCTCAGAGAGGAAATAGTCATGCCTTCAAGTACATGTACCAGAGTTATCAACCAAGGATTTAGGTGTTCAAAACTTGTAGGGTGTAACTTGCTGCTACCAAGCCAGTATAGGAATTACTAATGGTAACCGAATACAGTCAGGCTAATACAGACCTGATACTCGTTTTCCACATGCAGATCCTCGCTGGACAGCAGCTCTGCCAGAAGTTCCTTGGAGACGTTGAAGAACTCGTCCTCCCTGCTGACCTGTGTGAAGTGGGACTGGATGTATGTCAGGCTGGCCGAGCACAGGTCCTGACAGGCGTGAGCCTCCGCATACATGTAGATCCCCAGGGCATTGGACGGATGGAGCTATGAGTAAACAAACAAACAAACAAACAGGTTTCCTCGGTGAAGATAAAAAGATATGCCAAAAAACTATCATCCTTGTCTTGAATATGTAACTTTTGTTTCCTTTTGGACAGTTATTTGCATATCTATCAATAGTTCGTACCTATAAAGTTTAACCTGCTTTTCTCCAGTGTCACCGACGAAAGGTAGTAGATGCCACCTGAAACGTCTGACCGTTTCCAAAATCATATTCAGTTGCTTGACTAATTGTTTTTTGGCAAAACAAACAGTTTTTTTTACCCGGGTACAAGTAGGTACAGGTCTGGATCTGAACGTTTGATGCACCTGTACCTAGTGTTCTAGCTAGCCTTAATTGTTTTCCTCAATCTTGTGCGGCATAACACTATGTTAAGTGCTGAAAATGTTGAAAGCTTGACCCTCTGAAATACTTATTTCCTGCATTTTGAGGTGCAAAATTTAGCTGGTTCTAGCCTGGTAGGCTAAGCTAGCTTCATGACATCTCTTTTCATATAACCCACGAAAAGAGTGTTACGTTGTTTACCTGTGATTGGAGAAAGCTGGTGCAGGCAGTGATGACATCGGGCAGCTGAAACATGTCGGCCGCTGCCAGCAGGTCCTGAACATTGCCCACACTCACGCCTATGGAACCTGTGGGAGGTTTGAACATGTGTCATCTGTCCTCTCAATCAACCAGTCAAAATCTAAACAATCAACTAACTTCAACCAACTAACTACACAATAAACCAACTATTCAACTCTCAAATCAACTTACTAGTACCAATCAACAAGTAACCAACTAACTAATCAGCTAACCAGCAAATGAATTAACCAAGTAATCAACTGCCCATTCACCTTAGTTGCTAACCAATCAACCAGCTCACCAACTAACTAATCAACTAAACAACCACCAAATAAATCAAGCAATCTACCAACTAGCAACCAACCATTCAACTTGCTAACCAATTAACCAGCTAACAAATCAACCAACTAACCAATGAACTAACCAGCCTTCCAGCAAGCTTCCAGTCAATCAACAGACACACCTACCAATACTACTATCCATTCCGTTAGGACTGGAATTCCAGAGCTAAATCTTGACTCGGCACTCGTTTTCCAGTGCTAAACTCCACTCAGTACTCGGGTGCCAGTACTCGGAGGCCGTTCACCACTGGATAGCAAGTGTCGAACAACCTATGTGCACTGTGCTCATTGACTCTTTGCTAACCTGTGTACATGAAGTCCAGCAGCATGTTGAACACGTCTGGTTCCACCGCGTGCAGCTGCACCTGTCCTCGGCCCGCCTCGCTCATCCCCCCGCCCAGCATCGCCGCGAAGTACGGGGAACACGCCGCCACCACCGCGCGGTGCACGGCGAACACACAGCTGCCCACGCTGGAAATAAAGTAGGAGAGTTGCTACAAGTTAAGACTGACAGACACACCAGCTAACCAATACCCCAAATAAGTAACATGTTGTTTGTTTGTTTGTTTGTTTGTTTGTTCACTCGGCGAATACCGAGCTACCCACGCTGGAAACAATTTGAAGAAAAAGGTCTTTCCACTCCTTGCGGAGCATTGGGGGGGTGCCAATCTTCATTTCTGTAGCCCTTGGGCCACACAGTGAAAATAATTTGAAAAAAACTTTTCAAAAACAATTTTTTTGGTGAAAAATTATTCTGGAGCAAACGATGGTGGAGTACTGTGGACATAAATATTTTTGTCAGTTCGCTCAATTTCTTGCCGAAATGAAATTAGGAGACACCGTTAAAAGAAAATTTGGAGAAGATTCTCGATCAAACCATATATTCAACCTTCTTGATCAAACGATAGCGGCGTACAATCATCTGTAGATGTGACATATATAAAATTTTCGAGTTTCATAATTTTTGGCTGTGTATATTTTGCCCAGATGTCAGTGCCTTTTGCAAGAAATAGACAACTGTCTGCTACCTGAATTCCACGTCGCAGAATTCCCGCTGTCCCCGTAGCTTGTTGAGGTGGCCTAGGACGTTTTTGGAGTGCCAGTCGGCGTGGAAATGTAGAGTTTCTTCGGCGGAGACGCCTCTACCGCTATCAGCGTCCGCCATTGTTGTCATCTTCTGACAATCTGGAAATGGACTAGTCCATTCTACAAAAGGGATGTAATCTTTATAAATATATATTTTAAACCCTATATTTACGGTAAATGTAATGCATGTTGCAAATGTAGTATTTAACATAATACAACTAAACGTAATAAAGAAGTTAAGTCGACATATGTTGTAAAATGTGTAATATCAGCTTTATGTGTTTATGTGGATTCCCCTAAAAACAATGGCACAGTCATATTTAGGTCAAAGGTGATGGCACGTGAGGTCATTGAACTTTTGAACTTTGAGCACTTGCTTCTGCAGGAAGAGTTGCTCAAGAATCTTCTCTTCTCAAACTTCTTTAAGTGCCCAGCTGAACGTCTTTAAGTCTCACCATGGCAGCAGCAAGTGCCGTGGCTCACATAGTGCCTAAGCAGGAGGTATTGTTGTTGTTATTGTTGCTGTGTTGTCCTGTGCTTTACGTCTACTTTTTTTGGGGAGCTAGACGTGGTCTCTAACTATTGGTGCCTCTCATGGTGCTTTGTTTGTTGTAGCTAGCTGTTCTCGCTTGTGCTGTAATGCTTTGCACATGTATGTTTCGGAGATTTTATTAAATTCAATGCTATTCAATGATATTTGATGCTATTTAATGTTACTTTATATATATATACATGTATAACTTTATTGCGCAACAGATATCCAGGGTAAAAAGTATGGCACCAACTACATTTTCATAAGACTAACCTAATACAAAAGTGGGTGCCTAGGGCCTAGGAAAATAAATGTTGTGTTTCCTGTTTCCCGACCGACCCTAAAAAAAACCGCCGACCCTAGCCTTATTTTTGTGTGGACCCCTCCATATTGCTGAACCAAAACATTTTGCACGACGCTACCGAGAGAATCGCTGTCATTGGTGGAACATCGGGCGCCCCGCTAGCGTTTTGAAGTCGCGTAAACAACGCTAATAATTTGTCTGATTTGTTTGTAAAACAAAGCCATCGACTCCGAAAATAAGTTTAAAAGCCGATACATTTACGAACTAATCCCCTACCGTACTGCACCATCAGCATGCGGCGGCCGCAAAAATTCGGCAACGCGAAAGAAAAATGTCTGGTCCATGATAGCAGTATTTCTCATAAAAATAATTTATATGATTTATTTTTCCCCCTTTGTCGGTCTTTTAGTCCCAAAACGTCTAAAAAAGCGGAAATTTGCCCATAAAACCGGACGAGGAAAGGTAGCTATCGACGTAAACAAATTATAAGCACATGGCGAAAATCAGCAAAATCGGCAACGGGACAGAAAAATGCCTGGTCCATTTATCGATATTTACCATGAAAATGTCGTCTGTGGTGTATTTTTCCTCTGATGTGAGTTTTTAGGTCGCAAAACCTCTAAAAAAGCAGAAATTTGCCCACGAAAACGGACTGGCAAGGCATGGGGGAGGGCGCTGTTGACGCCTGCATGACCCCCAAAGGTTGAAGGTCATAGGGCACGTCCATTGCGCAATAACCTTAAATCGCCGATTTAGCTAATTTTTTGGGGTTTCAAATTGATACAATCACACTATCGATTTTTAGGCAAACAAAGGGATAGAAACCAATTAAAATTTTGTGCAGATTAATTTTTTTTTCTTTAGAATTCTTTTTTGTTTCTTTTTTTCTCCCAAATCCCTGGGAGAACCCTGAAAACCTGTAGACTTGAATCAGGACCTGCTGAATCTGAATTTAGCCCTGCAAGGGCTAGGGACATCTGTTAAGTTCTTCGAGCTGATCGACCATTTTTCATCATGTTCTGCTTAGGCCACACCAAGTAAATTTTATGGATGACGTCCGCGCGCGCATTGATTTTGGCCTGTTCCAGAAAAAAAGAAATTCCGCTTCCTGTAACTATGACCAAAGAGTCACGACAGTGCCGCAAATAGTCAGATTGACGTGAAACCCGTAACGCGAAAACAGGATAGGACGACAACTGCTATTCCACCTGATTTATTGCTGTTTTGATGATGAATAAAAGACTTCTTGCTTGTTACACTGTGTCACCTCATTCAATTTGTGTCCTAACATTTGTCATCTCTTAGTATATTTCTAATCTAGGCATCTTGTTTTTTAGGGCCCTTCTTGTTTTTTTCTCGCCCTCTCGCATTAGATTTAGGGTCTCCAAAGGACGTCATCCATAAAATTTACTTGGTGTAGCCTTATATAAACACAGCAATCAGCAAAGTCTAAAAAAAAATAAAAAATAAAAATAAAATAAGATAATCCCTACCTACCGACCCTAATTTTTTCTGTACTGAAACAGGAAACACAACATTTTTTTTCCTTGGCCTATGAGATAGGTATCAACTTACACAATCGTTGGAGGAGTTTCTAATATCTATACAATATAATCCTTATGTATTGCATATAGGGGTTGTCACAAGTCAATATGTATTTACATTTTCTATGTTTAGGTGGTAGCGTTTGTTGAGCGGTGTATGGGGTCAGTGGGAACACCGGCTGCCCACGCCACGGCTCTGGCCCAGGCCCTGATGACAGCTGACTACAGAGGACACTTCAGTCACGGGCTCAACAGGCTAGGTATGTGGTACAAGCTCTGTGACAGTTCAGCTTCTATAGCTACTTTGGCTTGGAAATCCTACAGAAGACTGGAGTTTATGTCAGTATGGGAATTGCGACCAGCCCCTTGCCACGCCCCCTTCTGTGTGTGTTGTAGTGGTTAGTGTCCCCTCTTCTGTATTGCAAGGGTTTTACAGGGGCACCAATCCCGGCGTAGGCTTGCCCTCGGTATTCAGCTGTATCCTGCTTTTTGTGTGCATAGATTAGTTGTGTCGTAAGATAATGAAACGACTAGGGCCCGGGCTAGTAGAACTAGAAGCATGAAATCTGCTGGCTCCCAGGAATCGAACCTGGGCCGCCAGCTCAGCTCATGAACCCAACACCTTACCACTAGCCTAAAAGGTCTGGACCTGTTAGGTAAGTTTGTAGTACTTGAACCAAACCAGTGTAACAACAAGGACGTTCTACAGTTGAACATCCTTGGTTACAAGAAGTTAAATGGGCTGAACTGGTGAAGTCTGCCATCTCTGAATGTCAACTGGAAACTCAAAGACAATGTTACACAAAATAAGTGATACTGAAACCTAAATACTGATTAACTTTTCCTTCAGACATGTACGTTCAGGATATCCGGTCTGGTATGACTGTGAAGGATGGAGAGCCCACGGTGGTGAACGAGCGGGCTGGGACGGCGTTCGTGAACGGGAACAACCTCCTCGGGCCGGTGGTGTCAAATTTCTGCATGGACCTCGCCATGAGGAAGGCAAAGGATGCTGGGATAGGATGGGTTGTAGCTTGTGGTAATACATACATATATGTTGATCCCCAAACTCCGTTGGCCTTTAGTCTGCTGGGTGCCAGCCTCCAAAGTTTTTGCCCGCTCCCTAATGTTGCTGGGCAAAAACTACAGAGGATGGCGCTCAGGCTAGTTGGCCTTGTAGCTGAAGAGATATCCTTTTGTTCCATATGTGCAGTTATTTTCCTTGAAGTTCCGAACTATACTCCAGCAGCTTCGAATAGAAATAGGGGTTACCCCAGCTGGGGTGTGCCCCCTAGAAGAGCTAATAAGCATCTAGGACAAAGTGAAGAATATTAGCAAGACAGTAAACCTGTAGGAAGTATGTTACTTTTAAGTATTTTGATACATTGTAGGTGTGACATTTTCCTGTGTTTTAAACTTTTATGTTGTAGGATCGAACCATTACAGCATTGCGGGGTACTACAGTCTGAAGGCTTGTGACCAAGGCTTGGTGGTACGGTCCAAAATATTATGATATCTGTATCTAATATCTTTTATTAAATATGCAATATATGGATTACATTTCTGACTGAATACTTATAGAATCATGAATCTTAAAATATGTGACACTGGACGAAATAGGTTCGGATACACTCATATCACGCCCCGTATCTTTCCGTATTTCCTTACAAATACATGTACGAGCATATACAAGCAGATGCAACAGAATCTGGACACATAAAATATAGAATACAGAAAGATACGGGGCATATCTGAACCTATTTCATCCTGTGTGAGTCTTTGTGTTTTTAATACTCCCAGAATGTAAAAGTTTGTGATGTATGTTTTATGCAGGGCATGTCATTCACCAACACATCCCCACTGGTGGTGCCAACAAGAGCCAGGAAGGTAGGACAGTTAGTTATGACTTCTACATTTATCAAATTTGTGTCCGAACCTAGATCTGAATCACTTGCAGAAGAATGTCAACAGAATGTAGTTTGCCAGCACGAAAGCTGGATGTTCTATGGTTTCTCTTCAATGACCAATGTTGTATCAGAATGTCACCTGTTGCAAGTGATATTTCTTTACGATACAACACTTGAACACTATATGGGATGACATCTTAAAGTATTATTACGTGAACACAATCTTCAAACAAGATGATGTGCTGCCTGGTGGTGCTGGTTATATGACTTGAGGTTGTGTTTTCCCAGGCCACCCTGGGTACCAACCCCATCTCTGTAGCAGCTCCAGGGAAGGCGGGAGACAGTTTTGTGCTGGACATGGCGACCTCCACGTGTGCCCTTGGGAAGGTGGGTTTCACATGACTGACAGCTGTCAATCACAATGAGCGAGATGCCCAAGATAGGGTTTTGCTCAGTATTTATAGAATAGAATAGAACAATTTAGCAGTCTGTAAAATGTTCCTGACGTAAACTTGACTATAGTTAGAGCTACCAAAACTCAAACACATTCACATACATGTATATGGTGACAGAAGTCTAAATCCCTCCAACTATAAAATTGCAACATGATGTAATCCAACACCAGTTACCATGGTCACAGACAGTCTGACTCAGGTCATTGACCAGGTCAGAGGTCAGTGTTTGGAACAGAAGAGAAACAGAGCAAAAACAATATGTTTTCCTTTGTTAAACATGATAAAGAGAAAGTACATGTCCTCATGGTGTGACATGTTTCTATTTTCCCCCCAGATTGAGCTGCATGACAGGAAAGAGCTGCCCATCCCCACCAGCTGGGGAGTGGACTCTGCCGGCAGGGTAACTTACCATCTTTCTACATGCATTCAGGATGTTCTATTGTAAAATGGGGGGGAGGGATTTACTTTCATGTTCTTTCTTTTCAATGAGAGATAAATAAATTACTTCTTTTTCAATGATCAAGCTAATTGAGCAAAAATTCCCCCTTTATCTGCAGGAATCGACTGACCCAAAGCCTGTGTTGGAGGGCGGGGGTCTGATGGCGCTGGGAGGGTCAGAGGTCACAGGTTCGTAACCTCACAGTTAATCATCAATGAAAAATCGTTACCTTGATGCAAGGTCGAGAGTTTGAGGTTGACCACGAGAGTTTGAGGCTTGTATTTGACCTTGAGTATGTTTGACCTTGAGTGTGTTTGACCTTGAGTATATTTGACCTTAAGTATGTTTGACCTTGAGTATATTTGACCTTGAGTATGTTTTACCTTGAGTATGTTTGACCTTGAGTATGTTTGACCTTGAGTAAGTTTGACCTTCCCACAGGAGGATACAAGGGTTACGGGCTGGCCATGATGGTGGAACTGTTCTGTGGAATCCTGAGCGGCGGGGCTTACGGGCCGAACGTACGCAAGTGGAAGACTAATGACAGGGTCGCCAACCTGGTAAGATTTGGTCTTCTGTAGGTCCCCTTGGTTGTCCATCGTTGTCGATGAAGACTTCTGTATGGGTATTGATATTTGCTGTGCCCAAGAACCACAGGACAGAGGCAAATAGCGAGCTACCATCAAGCCCCAGCATCAGAGTGCAAGCATGTCTAACCCTCAGTTATGGAGAACAATAGACGAAAAACGATATCGAGAGAGATGTGCAACCATTATGGAACTGAGAGGTTATCTAGTGCTGTCCTTGGTGCTGAAATGGCTATGGTTATGAAACACATGACTGGCCCTGTCCCTGGTGCTGAAAGTGTAATCCTTTCCTCACTTTTCATGACTGGCTGCAGAATGTACTGCCTATAACAGAGAAAGTTGAGTCCTTTCCTCACTTCTCTACTACCTTCTCCAGGGCCAGTGTTTTGTGGCCATCGACCCAGAGGCCTTTGCTCCTGGGTTCCAGGATCGAATGCAGGACCTGATGGACCATTGTAGGAACTTGGAGCCGGTAAGACCGCTGGACTTGCATCACGTTTTTGTGTAGACCATGGACAGTGCTAGTGTGGTTCTCTATACCAGACTAACTATGCTGGCTATATATAGGAAAATATTTGTCAGGGTAGTTTGGTCGCCTTGGGGTTTGACTGGCTGTGGATGGAAAGAACCAACCTCCTGCGGACTGACTCCCCTGGACAATTTTACTCTCCTTGTTGCCAACTTCTATGATCCGTATTCCCATAGAAAGTTGCTAACAGTGTGGCATGTGCATGTGTAGAGAGACTTTAACTTTTGTGAGATGATATGAGTGACATTGTTAACAGAAACATGTAAACTTGTTAATTGACAGCTGTCATATGTTTCAGGCTGAAGGAGAGACTGAGGTGATTCTGTGTCTGTATCTGTATAGCTGATATAACCTTCGGCGTAACACACCAGCTTCGCAGGCACGCGGCGCGGCGGCAGTTGGCTACATTACACCGATCGACTTGTTACACCTAACCCTTGGACATCTAATTCTATACATTGTTTAAAGCTATCCAATGATAATGCCCCTACTGTACTTGGTGACAGGGAGTTCCACACTGCGATAGTTCTAGGAAAGATTGAGTTTTTGAACACCTCAATCCTTGGTTGATAACTTTGGTACTTGAAAGCATGGCTATTTCTTGTTCTTATCTGGGCTGGCATTAGGTACTTAGTAGGTGGGCTGGTCTAAGGTACTTAGATTGATTGATTAATTGATGGATTGATTGACATCTGTCATATGTTCCAGGCTGAAGGAGAGACGGAGGTGCTGGTAGCAGGAGACCCTGAGAGGAAACACATGTCCATGTGTGACGACCAGGGGGGTATCCCATATCACGTCAACCAGTTCACTCACTTGGTGAGTTCAAGGGGAGGGTATCTTAGGGGGGTACTTTATGATTGCAGGTGCCTCCTGCCTACCTGCCTATTGTAGGTGTGGGTGCCTCACAGGGGAGTGAAAAGGTAAAGTTAGTCCCATAGCCTTTTTCAGGCTGTAGTCAGGTACCCATTTTACACCTGGGTGGAGTGAGGAATTTAGTAATGTGAAGTGCCTTTCCCAAGGGCAAAAGATCGGTGACAGGGTAGGATTCGAACCCAGGACCTCTTGGCCCTGAGCCTAATATGCTAATATTAACCAGACAATGGATTTAGTAAGTTACAGTACAGGGGTGTGATTACGAAGAGTATGTCTCTACCTTTTCTAACCCTTTACTAGTAACTGAATCAGAATCTAGAATAATGTACACAGGGTGATACGTTTTTCTGATGGAAAATTCTCTATCATTTTAATCTCAAATCTGCCTATTTATACATGCACTGTGAAAAAATAGAAAAAAGAAAACCCTGGTAATGAAACTGATTTTGAAGTCAATAATTTCTTCCTTCCCTCTGCAGCAAAACCTGGCTAAGCAGCTTGAGGTGGAGCCGCTGAAGGAGAAAAACTGATCAGCTGAAAGACAGTGAAACAATGCTGTGCAATAATTATGGTCTACTCTACTCACAAGTTTTTATATCAGTCATAATTTCTTATATGCACAAATCTTAACAAAAATCCTCTAATGAATTGAGTTTCTATTGAAACTGTGGATAATGTATAATTTGAAATTTATTAGTAAATGGCAAACAGGTATTTACTGGATTGAACTGGATTGAAACTGTTAAACAATCATGACTTATAATGTTTTGGGATTTTAAGGAAAATATTTTATGGAATAAAACCTCATCACAAATGAATTTATTACCAGTATGTTTTTATTTTGCTTGTAACCATGGCATCATAGTGCCAAGCAGAGATAAGTCTTGCTCTTTCACAACACACTGCTAGGTGGTGTGTACCTTCTAGGTGGCTGCCATTTTTCTAATATGGCCAGGGTTGAGAGAGTTGGCATACCAAATAAAGGTATATCAGAACGTAAGCCCAGGTATTTTGAATCTCTGAGCAGATCGAACATGGGCAATGCTGGCACCATTGGCCTTCAGTGGCTCATGGTCACTCCTTTGGCCAATGGTTACTATGCAGAAAGGATGTATTGTAATGAGACCAGTGCTCAATTTTCTATCTTTTATTCAAACCATAAAGGTAATAATTTTTCATACATCTTGCACACATACTGGCCAAGTACCTACATGTAATACAAAAATTCAATGCAACTTGATACATAAGATTACATATTGTATTTGTTATATAAACCTGGTACATGATGATAACTGCACTTGAATAAAATCTGGTTAAAATATTCCTCAAAAGATATCACAAATTCCATCACTTTTACATAAGTGCAACTTGTTGAAATTATAATTATGGTAAATAACATCAGTAACTTTGTTAAAAAAAAGACCCTGATATGTCAAGATTTTTGGCTAATCAGAATTTTGCTAAAATTAAAAATGATTATTATTGACTGCATGATTTGCAAGATGATAAATTTGAAATCTGAGCCTGAAGCATTTCAATGTACTGGTAAAGGCTGAAGGTTAAATGCCAAATATAATACATGGGAGTAAAGGTGAAATGAGGCACAGTTAGAAAGGTGAAAGGTCAGATGCACATGAACTTGTATAAGGTTCAAGGCCAAAATCAAAGCACTCCATGACTCAAAGCAAACATCAGCTGATCCCTAAAAACTGCACAATAATCAAGAGAACACCAGGTATATTACTGCCAAAAAGGTCCTTTATAACTCACACCCTGATTATGTTTTTTGCTGCGTAAATACTGGTATAAATAATGATGAGAAGTACACTGCACATGTAAGTACTGTCCGTAGAGAAGCTGCAATTGTTTCCTTATAATTAAGTACTGAGTAGCTTTCACCCAAGTAATGCTGAGATCACATTTCTTAGCCGGGGCCCAGCCGGGCTGTTTCGATTAAGAAAAAATTGAAATAGTTCCCATGATTAATTTTTCAACTTTTTTGTGCTTTGTTGTCTGCTATCTCATACTTTTCGTTCCATAAGGCTGCCAGGCCGGGCCTCATTTGGGAAATGTGACCTAAGCATAAGGGCCTGGTCACATTTGTTATACAATCGTCATAGGATTGCAACCTGAGGGCATTCCTGGGTAAGTTGTGCATATGTTCCACAAAATTCAGTCTTTCAAATGAGAAGTGTCTCTTGGACCCATGTTGGTGGTTGGTTCTGTCACAGCCTGCTTGTATAAATGCTAGGATATCAAAATCGTATGACAGCCTACAGTAAATGTGACCACACCATATACATTGTAACTACCTAAATCTTGTGTGGCAACAGATTCATAGATACTGTAGGTGGTATATTCCTTAATGTTTCTGTAAGACTTACAGTTGATTTCCTATGTACGGACTGGCACTCCGAAAAATGTATTTTTTAATTGCTGTAGTGTAGCAAATGTATCAAATGTGACTTTCACACTGTTAAGTTGGTGGGGAGAAGTTACTAGTACCCTGTGCATAGTTTGTTTGACTTTCACTATAAATTATTCTACTCACTTCATATCCCTTTGTGGAAGAGCTACTAACAGTTATTGTTCACCATGTAGTCATGGTGTTTTTGGCAGAGGGGTGAGAAACATCACCATTACCGGTAAGTCGTAAAAAAACTCTTGTAATGAGAATATAATGTGTAGTACTGTAGTGTCGCCGAATAGCTTAGGTTGGTCTTCTAAAAATGATTTCTATAGCACTGACATTATCCAGTATAGTTTGTCCCACTCTTCCACTGTACATTAAATTTTCTAAAGGAAGTACATTTTGTAGAATGAAATTATAGGTAATTTATTCATAATCTCAATTTTCAGCAACTCTTCTATATCAGATTTCAATATCCTATTAATATACTGAGATGTCACATACAAACAAAGAAGAATCAGTCAACTTTTGTAAAAACTAAAAACTGCACTTTGCTACTTCGCATCATGAGGTCTCACAGCATGTAACACAGGATAGTGATGGTGACGTCTGACCACGTCAGTCTGATTTGGTCTCCTTCGATGTTTTTGCCCTGAAAGAGGAAAACATTTTATGTAAATGGCTACAATTTATTGGAGCAGGAAACATTCTTTTCATGAGACAGACACACACAAATGCACATGCACATGCACAAAGATACTCACACACACACAAATGTACACACACACACACACACACACACGCACGCATGCATGCACGCACACACGCATGCATGCACGCACACACGCACATACACGCACACAAACGTGCACACACACACACAAACATGCACACACACACACATCGTACAATGTAGTACTGTGCCCATGCGCCTGTGTGTGTGTGTGCATGTGTGTGCGCGAAGACTATCAAATTATGACCAAAAAAATAATAAACACCACTTCTTCCAGCCTTACCCTTCTCTGCCTGAGGTCCTGGGCTTGAGGACTTTCTTGAGGAACGGAGCAGCTGCTAAGAAGAGCAGGAAAGGCCAGTGTCCGGTGAAGTACAGGGACTGGTGGACCTGGAGGGCAGGTGGTAATGTCTTTAAGTGACTTTTTATGTGAATTTTTATGTGATACCTTGGCTGCGATAACATTTGATATGGGTGTTCTGGCCTGTGTGATAACTAGCTTTATATCATACCCGGGTCACGATAACATTCGATAACGGTGTTCTGGACCAGACCATACTTTACAAGTCAGGCTTCCATGGCTTCCATAGAATGGTCAAAACACATTTCGCTCTAACCGCGTGCACCGCTTTGTAAATTAAATACACTATACAGCACAGTGTTTTACACATCTTTGGTCCCTGGTATTTTGGGTGATACAGAATACATGGTGTTGTATTTTATAGATACATGTCCACTGAGCCAGGTGAGTGTAACAGGTGTGTTACACATAATGTAGACATGTGAGTCCTTACCTGCCACCACTTGGCAGACTTGAGCAGTGCGAAGGGTACGAGAGGATACCCCAGGTGGGCCAGCAGGACCAGTTTGAGGCTGATCAGTAGGACAGGCCTGATCACCGGATGCCTCACGACCGACGACACCAGCGGGCTGACCTTCATCAGGTCATGGGCCTAGGGACAAAGGGCAGAGGTCGTAAGTCAACATGGATAAAAGGAGGTCAATGATGTCAGCAGACAGACCTTCAGCAGGTCATGGGCCTAGGGACAAAGGGAATAGGTCATAAGTCAACATGAACAAAAGGCAGGTCAAAGACATCAGTGGACTGACCTTCATCAGGTCATGGGGCCAGGGACAAAGGGCATAGGTCATAAGTCAACATGAACAAAAGGCAGGTCAGAGATGTCTGAAAAGCAAAATTCAACTCTTCACGTCTCAGTTTGTATACTTCAAGTACTTTACAATTACTTTTAAGATCCCACCACACTTTTTGAAAACAGTAGAGGTCCTTCTCGGTGTGAGTTGTTCAAACCTTACAATCCAGTCTTACGCAGCTTATACTTGCAAAATTCTGACCTGTTTTTCAGCGTTGACGTAGACCAGTTCGAGGAAAAAGCAGGCGTAGTAGCCGGAGTGGAAGCCGTGCCACAGGGCCAGGAACATCAGGGTGGACAGCTGGGACATCATGCGGTTATTCAGGAACTTCAGACGCTTGTACACATAGCTGGGGAGGAAACACACAATGACTGGGGTTAGTTCTCAGATTATACATGTGCCGCTATGTTTTGACACCACCATGTTCCGAAAACCCTATATTCTGAGACCTCTATGTTCCAAAATAGGTCACTGATAGTTGGCGTTGGTGTCACAATGGTTAGAGGGATGGCTTTGGAACCAATAGGTCCTGGGTTCAATGCTCACCATGCATGCACCGACATTGTGCACTTGGGAAAGGCACTTTAAATGACTTCCCTCCCTGTACGGTGGAGTGACGCCCACCAAGCCTCAGATAGGATAATCTGTCTAAATGTGTGCCAAAAACACACTACGGGTTTGGGGTGCCAATGTGCCAACATCTGCACATTTGGAATATACTATATATAGTACGTGTTTGAAAAAAAAACCCTCTCTGCTAACATCTCTTGCATCATTATTACTAAGCATTTATTGTATCACTGATATGATACAACTCGACGGCACTTCAGATCTTTAGGTTACTATGCTCTCTCTCTCTATAAACTGCAGTACACAAACAGACTGCTAGGTGTCCTTACTGTGCAGCCCACTTGTTGGTGTTGATGTTGAAGGAGTCGATGACGTCCTGGAAGCTCATCACCATCTCAAACTTACTCAGCTTGATGTTCTTACAGGAGTCCCACAGGGGGTTTCCCTGCTCGTCCCTGCCGTTGTACGTCAGGCTGCTCAGGATGCAGCTCCCCTCCTGGTGGGGAGAATCAAGTGGTTCTTAAAACCCTATTAGAGCCTTCCAGTGTCTGAGCAAGAACTGGTAAATGTATGATCCATTGTACTTTGTAAATGTAAAACTTACTCTAAAAAATTTGTTCCATGAGTTCCACTCTGAGATAATTCTTGGAAAAAAAAAGGATTTTGAACACCTTGATACTTGCAATTGGTTGACAAATTGGTACTTGATGACATGACTTAACTACTAGTATCTCTTTTCTGAGCTGGTAACAGGTACATGTAACATTCAGTGTGTCCACCAATTTATTACTTGTATTCTACATCATACATAGTCTGCACATTTTCCTTCTGTCTTCAAGTGACATGTATGTAGGTTTGTTTTCATTTTGTTGACACTTAAGCAACCCTTTGGCCATTTGCAATTCTTCATACAGAATCTGAATCAGATGTGATTTGACTCTGCTGTTATCCTAGTTTTTGTTTTATGTACAAGATGAGTGAAACAGACTCACGGCCAGCAGCCAGCAGCCCACATACTTGTACAGCATCACCTTCCCCCAGATCAACACAAAGATGTACTTCTGTAACCACGACAACTCCTGTGGTAAACATAAACACACTGGTAACCATGGAAACAACTGGAGTAAACACAATCACTTCTGCAACCATGACGACTCCTGTGGTAAACATAAACACACTGGTAACTATGGAAACAATTGGAGTGAACACAAACACTTCAATCTGTATATAGTCTTTGCAGTTTCTGAAATAAAGAGAAAGTAAAGAGGCAACTATGGCAGCAACAGGAGTGAATATGAGCACACTTCTGCACTCATGACAACTCCTAAGAATCGATAAATATAAAGTTAAACACAGAATTGTATTCATGGCAGGTTAAAGAAACATGCATGATGGCAACTTTTCTGTCATCCTTAGCCATCCCAGGTACTTTCCAAGCAGAGGTTTGGGTTTGGGGTTATTTTTGGCGTGTTTTTACACTTTTTTATCAGGGTTTTTTTTTTGCACTGGAATTTTCCTTTTACCCACCCACTGGAATTTTTGTTGGGTTGGATGAAACAAAAATTCCAGTGCAAAAAAGAAAACCCAATAAAAAAGTCTAAAAACACGCCAAAAATAACCCCACACCCAAACCTCTGCTTGGAGAGTACATCCCAGGTACAATAGTCTGTTTTCTAACTCTAAGGCTTGCTATGTTTGAAACTTACAAAGAAGGCTGGCTCCGTCATGTAGTCATCATAGTAGTACCCATTCAGGATAGCAAAGACCACGGTGTAACCCAGCCCCAGGGCCATCCGCTTCAGCGCAGGAACAACACTGGAACAGCACAGATAAACAGTTAGTCTCCAAACAGATCATACTATGGCAAGGCAGTATCTATTGGCCAGAGGAGTGTCCATTAGCCACCAATTGATACAGCCTGGCCAATTAGCAACTATCTTTTACAGTCACCGAAAGATCTGCTTGGAGACTGCACAAACAGGACAGTGTTGGTTTAAACACTCATTTATAGACAGGTTACACTCGTCTCAGACTCTTTCTGTCACTGATGAAAGATAGCAGATGCTATCTGAAACATCTGACTCCAAGGAGAATTTATCCAGCAGTTTGCTTGATTCATTTTGCATTACATAGTGAACATGTTATGCACTGATCCTCTTGACATTTAGAAGAACTGCAGGACATAGGAGTCTGTCTATACTGGAGATTACTTCATTGTTCTCACCAAGCAGGGCGTTTTCCCTCGGTGTTGTCAGTCAGTTTCCCCTCTATCATGTCCAGGTACATCCGCATGGGGAACTGGGAACATAAGACGGGCACTGGAGTTAGAAGGAGGGAGTGAATAGGTCACTGAGAGTGAATGGGTGAATTAGCCAGAGAGTGAATGAAACATTACCCAGTACCAGGAACATTAGATTCAGCACAGCCATTTGTTTTTAAATTAGTGTTAGAATTCAAATTTTTCTTGTTTTTATAATCTTGCAGGACCCCTTTCCAAATTAGTTTATTTTCCAATAAAATTATTCTACCATTGATTTGCCCCCACAGAGAACCACTCAGTTTTATTCTAGCCATTATAGTATACAGAAATGCCAATGATTCATTCTCAGTCTTCATACCCCTGCAATGCCTTCCCAAGAGTCCTGCCTTCTTCCACTTAGAACCAACATCTATTTTAGAACTCTGTTGAAGGGTTGTTTCTTTACCAGACTTTAGGCAAGGCACGACTAACATGTCTGCTATTGTTGGGCAAGTAGCTGTATGTCATCAGGCACAAAGAGTACAACAGAGTCATCAGACTTCATTCTTCTCCAAGTAACAAAAGTACCCACGTCTCAATACCACCCAGGCTAGAGGTCATACACATGACAGATGCTACGTGACCTTGGGACAATGCTTGTAAGGACTCTTGTGACCTTGTTCTGCTTCAAGGTCATGTCTATTTCCTCCTGAAAGAAAGAGCTAGTGTTCTGTGTGTCAGTGCCACCCTCTGTGGGTCACACACATGCCAGATGGAACACGACCTTGGGACAGCTCTATCAGGAACAGCTGTCCTGCTCCAAGGTGACCTTGTAGCTCCAGCTCAGACGTGATGCCACATTCCATAGTTGCCATGGCAACTGATGAAGCCTTACAGAGCATGTCCTGATGAGGAAGGTTCCCCATTGTGGCAGATCTAGCTTTGGAAGGTCAAGCACCACTTTGGAATGTTGACGGTCTCTTGGCCACAGAAATGTTTGCACATGATTTGAATCTAGTCACTACTGCATGCGTCCCTGTTTTTTTATGTTACAGCATCTTTCATTTAACCGTTAAATAAGGACAAATACATGTATATGTAATGTTACGACACTCATGTTCCAACATAGGGTTAGCAACACTTAAACTACAAATGTACCACCTTAATATACAGGTTAGTGCAGGTAAAATTGGAGCTGTGCAGGTATTTCTAATGTCTACCTGCACCTACATGTAACCTACACTGGTCCATGTACTGGGTATATGCAGGTTAGTGCAGGTAAAATTGGAGCTGTGCAGGTGTTTCTGAGGTCTACCTGCACCTAACCTGCACTGGTCCATGTACTGGGTTTATACTAGTATTGTGTGTATGTTGGAACATAGGAATGTAACTTATAAGCAGGTGTAGTTCATTCAGGACCACCCTCTATATGGCAATACCCACCTGTGGTCCCACTAGAACTCCCCCGAAGTGAAAAGAGTGTCCGGCCACAGCTAGCAGACTGGGTAGACTGGTCAGTCCCAGTTTCTTCTGGTCAGCGGACTGCTGGGCCTGGAGACAAGTGGGACATGAAGTATTTTAACAGCTAGGTATTATTCTTAAATTTATTGGTGACACCAAAAAGCAAACCTTACAGCAGGGATAAGACTCCCTGAATTGCAAAGAGGTTGCAAGTATGTAACCCCTCGGAGTAACCCTCAAATTTGAAATGAAGGCCTTACTGGATCCTTGCCACCATCATAATAGTCCGTCACCAGCCCTGGAAACAATGAAACAAAACGAACAGTGAGTCATACACCCGCTAAAAATAGTAATAGCAGAAAAACACACGAAAAACATGATATCATTTTACTATTGTCACACATTTGAAAAATACAAGTACTGAATAATTGGCTTTTATTTTTAATTAGTTTTGTACCTACCGATGAGACGTAGAGTCATGACACAGTGAGGTGTGGTCCACATGACATCGTAGGTGTTGGAAGCACAGAAGTGGTACCCGGCTAGCAGATAACCCTGCAGATATAACATAAAAGGGGAGAAACTTTTACTTCTTGTCCTCTTGCTCAATTTGTCCTTAAAACTGTCTACCATGGCAACTACAGGACCTTTAACATGGCAACTACAGAACTTTTAACATGTCACTATGGCAACTACAGAATATTTAACATGTCACCATGGCAACTACAGAACTTTTAACATGTCATCACGGCAACTACTGAACTTCAGAAGCTTTAACGTGTCACCATGGCAACTACAGAAACCTTAAATATGTCACCATGGCAACAACAGAACCCTTGAACATGTCACTATGGTGACTACAGAACAACAATAAACTGTCACTATGACAACTATAGAATCCTTTAAGTTCAATGTGTCACCATGGCAACTAGAGAACCCACCATGTTGAAGAGGAAGGCCAGCTGTACAGAGAGGAGTTTTGGTCCGATTGTTCTCATCAGCAGGTAGTTTGTGAAGACACAGATGACATGGTGGAGGATGTCGGTACCTACGGAAGAAACTCAGCAGGTCAAACTCTGAACCCTGACCTCTAACCCTGACCCCTAACCCTGACCTCTAACCCTGATCTCTAACCCATACACTGATACATCAGCAGCAGGTGGTTAAATATGATTATGAACACATAGGTACGTAACATGGTGAGGTATAGCTTTCTAGGTAGGTACGTAACATGGTGAGGTATAGCTTTCTACATTACTACTTTCTACATTACCAATACAAAGTAAATCATGACATTGGATTTTTTGGTTCTGTCTTATAAGTTGTAATTTCTAACATCATTTTTAGTTTTTGCTTGCAGACTGCAGGCCATGTTTGGATATTTCATGCCTTTATCACCCATTACAGGGCCTACAAACTCACCAAAGTTGGCATACAGGATGGCCAGTCCTGTCAGGGAGAAGTAGATGTGGTGTAGCGTAGCCGACTTCCCAAACAGGAACTGCCGCTGGAAGTAGGCCAGGGGGTAACCTACAAACAAACAGTTCAAAAGAGGGAAACATTCAGGCACAGGGTTCTGTTTACATTTCAGTTCTGTATTTTGCCATGCTGTAATGTTCCACGTTGACATCTAGCCTGGTGTCCAGCCTTGTTAGCTTTAGTCCGCTACCCAAGATCCGCTCCCCGCTGACTAAAGCTAACAAGGCTGGACACCAGGCTACATCTAACCTTCATTGACATATCAGTGGTTATGAAACAATCTAGAAACGAGTAGAAACGGTAAAACCCCTGATTCCCAGAATCTAACCCGCACAGCCAGCTTCAGATGCCAGTGTGCTAACGACTACTCCAAAAGGTTACTAGTAGTTAGTGGCACTTGCACCCCACTGTTACACTTACATTAAAATATCCCAGCGATCATTTCATACTACTAGTACTAGTATTTAAGCTAACGACATCATTCACAATATTGACCACAAAGAACTTATTGGTACCTGCCAAGAGATAGATAAAATTAAAAAAAAATAATAATAATAATTCACCTGCGAGAAGGCCGAGGATTAGGGTGAGGGAGGCTTCATTGGTCCCGAGAGCACCTGCTAATGTCTTCACAAGCCCGAAGTCTGCCATGGCTTTCAGCTGCACACCTGTCCAGTGCAAACACACCTGTTAAGATATACATCTGTTCAGTTGTACACATGGGGGAGCATAAATACACTACTGACATGAACTTTTGATTTTTTTATTCCCAGGTTAAAAACACAAATTCACAAATTATTCCCAGGTTTCATGAAAAAACAAACAAGAACCCGAGGTCTGCCATGGTCTCTGTAGACACACCTGTTCAGCTGTACACCTGTTCAGAGCAAACACACCTGGGGCGAGGGAAATGTTTTGAACTTAGAACCTTTGGATTCTAAGTCAAAAACCACAAGATCGCCTTGCCACTTGCAGTTATTTGTAACGGTAATATGTATGTCAAAAATCTGAAAATCAAAGTGGTGAATGTGGACTGCTGGGGTTCAAACCATCTGTATATTAATAGGGTACACATAGTCGAACTTTAGATGGATGCCCATTTACAGTCATGCATGACGGAATGACTGATTGTGTCGGTGTAGTTTTACAAATGAGATACCAACCTCTAGCGCTGTGACCATATAGGAATACTAGTTCTGTTTAGCTTTGCCGCCTTCCTACAAGCAAGGACATTTATCTTCATACCCCCCATGCAGACCCTTAAGTTAACAATATGTAGTTGCATCTTGGTTTCTCTATATAGTATAACCTCCTTCGTTGTGCAAAATACAACATTGTTCTGTACCCTGCCCTGCCCTATGTACTAGTACTTAGGTTAATTTTTGTTGAAACATTTGTTTAGTGGTAAGGCAGGGGAAGGGAGGGGGCGGGCCTTCATGACAAGAACCATGCAAGAACTAGGACAAGTCAACAACAACAAGATTAAAACAGCTGCAGCGAAATACTTGACATTAGGTTCAATGCTGGCTTTCCTTCCTTACCTTGTAGCGCGGTCCCGTTAGTTTTTGAGGCCCGTAAACACACCCGACAGAGCGTGGATAATTTCCTTGCCTCACGCCTTGGTTCCGCCTAGGAACGAATGACCTCATGTAACCTTTGACCAACTCGTGCCCAGGATCTCTTTTGTCTCATAGATAACTACACCTATGTCTGATTGAATCAATTGTTAAAAAAACAAACTATCACATTTTTTCTCGCATTCTTAATAAAAAATTACTCTCTATAACTATATATACATGTATGTTGTATGATTTTTAATCACTAGTCCAAGCAGTGCCCTGGACATGAGAGCGCCAATCTAGGGGATTACGCATGCGGGGTAGGGCATTAGATAGAGACATCTAGGTCGGGCAGTCTACCTTGCCATAGGGGTAAAAGTGTTTTTTTATATAAATAAACATCTATATGTAGCAATATCAACTTGAATATATTTTTGTTTCACAAAGGATAAACAGTAATATATATCGTTATATGTATTAAATATACATAAAATTTAGATACTTATACTAAATAAATACGTTGCTAAAATCTTGTCTCCTTTATTATTATGCAATATGGAACAGTCCGCTTGCCTCGCTAGTATTTGCCGCCATATTGGACAAAAAGGTGGGTCGAAATTTTTCTACAAAGTTCTGGACTTATTTTTAGCGCCCAGGAAAGAAGCTGTGATCCCTAAGCTTTGAGAACAGTTTCTAAAGGTGTAGGAGAACTATAAACTGTTAGTATGTGGCGTTTGTAAGGTTTTGAAACCTTGTTCTTTCGGGATAAAATTATGCTCTGATCTGGGACATGCACAGGGCACATGAGGTCATGAGATCGGAATCTCGTGTCCGGGGATTTTCTAGCTAAAAAGTTAGTAAAATGAATACCGCGAAAGTCGAAGTGGACATAACTTAGTACGCATAGGTGCTTGTAATTAAGTGGTTTAAAAAAGGGATTCACTAAACTATATACGGATGAAGTCCTTTTTTTTGGGGGGGGGGGTGATATAATTTTTTGAGAAGTGGTGCTGACTGTACATGTGTTGGATTTCTGCAAAATACACACTTAAAAGTCCGGATCTAAACCCGAGGCATATAGAAAATTGCATGTTGGCAAATGTTTTACATGCAATTTGAAAAACGTATATTATAGAGTCAGTAGTAAACACAACACCATCAAATTTTTTTCAGATGCAAAACTGCAGGTTGCTTAATTTTTCTTCTTCAAAAAAATTATGTTGAAAATGTCTGCAATTGAAGACTGCAGATGCATATTTCTAACAGTAACCGCTACCGGCCGAAAGCATATCGTGGGAAGCAGACGAAAGCTAAAAAAAAGGCTAAAACTCTTGCTTGTGTCCTCAGTTGAACCCTAGCCACATCAACAAATCAGTATGCAGTACGTACGCGTGACAGACGATGAGAACGACGAGCCCATCGAGCTCCCGACGGAAGACGACGGCACGATGCTCCTGTCCACTATCATGGCGCAGTTTCCCGGTGCCTGCGGACTCAAGTTCCGCAACCCGGAGACGCAGACGATGAGAGGGATTCGCCTGGTGGACGGGATTCTGCACCCACCTGAGGGGGTCTGGGGATCACATCTCTTTATTGTCGTCTTCCCCAAAGGTAAACAGACTATGCTTAAGTTATAAAGGCATCAAGGTATCAAGGTATAAATCTTAAGTTTTATCAAGGTATCAAGGTATAAATCTTAAGTTTTAAAGTTGTGGTTGCGCATGCGGACTCAAGTTCCGCAACCCGGAGACGCAGACCATGCGGGGCATCCGCCTGGTAGATGGGATTCTCCATCCACCAGAGGGGGTCTGGGGATCACATCTCTTCATTGTTGTCTTCCCTAAAGGTTAAACTGAGATCTAGTATATTATCTTCTTAACATTCATCATGCTTTTCGCTAAAGTAAAACAAACTCTAAACCAGTCTTGTCAATCTTTTGTTCAGACTGGACTGTACTCAGTTTTAGATAACACACATGAGGTCCACCTTGCTAATTTTTAGTTAAGTGTACCTCCATAAAGATTAGACAAACTAGGATCCAGCCTTACTAGTTTGTAACTTGTAGTTCAAACTTGTTCAGTTCATGGTCCTCTCTAAAGGTACCAGACTGATATCCAGCTTTGCTTTAAATCATTTTGTACCCCCCCTTCGTCCCAGTTCATCCTATACTGCACCAACCTGATAAAACTATTTTTTAAACATTGTTTGTTCTTAACAGACAACAAGAGAAAGATCGACGAGAGTCCAGAGAACAACCTGGTGAAACGGCCGCGGGAGAAACTGAAGTGCAGCGACCTGATTGTGCTGGGTCTGCCCTGGAAAACCACCGAACAGGAACTGAGGGAGTACATGGAGCAGTATGGGGAGGTTCTCATGGTCCAGGTACAAACACACAGTTCTCACAAGTCTTCTCACACAGTTCATCTATCAATGTTAGATTCTAACTTACTGTAGATACTGTAGCTATAGCTGGGTCTGCCCTGGAAAACCACCGAACAGGAACTGAGGGAGTACATGGAGCAATATGGGGAGGTGCTCATGGTCCAGGTACAAAACACACAAAGATTTTCTCACTCAGCCCTGTAGTTACATCTATGTCTAACTTAGACTAACTAGATAGCTGCACCTTAAGATGCACATATACTAGGTGTATGTTTATTTTTATTTGCTGTACAAAATGACTATAGATCAACTGTTTTAGTTCTGAGCAGTGCAGGTAAAATTTGTCTGGTGCAGGTAATTTTCAATCCTTAGACCTACCTGCACCAGTGCAGAATTGCAGAAATAAGTATCTGTAAAGCCTGTGGTGCAGGCAGCAGCAGCTGCCTACATTACTCTAATCGAGTATTTCGAGCCTTGTTAACTTTTCTTTACGTTTGCTTTGCAGATAAAGAAAGACCCGAAGACGGGAAACTCGAAGGGGTTCGGTTTTGTCCGGTTTGCGGAGTACGAGGTACAGCTGAAGGTCATGACCCAGCGTCACATGATCGACGGCCGATGGTGCGACGTCAAGATTCCGCACTCCAAGGTCGGCGACTTCGAGGTGACTGACAGGAGAGGAGTTAAACAGACTCTCAATCAATCTTACATCTTATAGAACCTATGTTTATTTATTTATTTCATCTTAGGACGGCTGGGTAGCCCCATTCAGCTTACATTAGCTGTTTTCCAAGGGGGCCCAGCAAAATTACACAAGACATTGTTACATACAGTAAGATAACATACAGTAAACATAAAAGTCTGATGCGTCAAAACAGAGTCATAGTCCTATACTCAAAGTCCTAGCCGTTCAAAGTCAATACTTTGCCAAACTCTGAACTATAACTTACTTTCATGTATATCATAGAAGCATTCTGGTGTGATGGAAATTCTATGGTAAATGTTTTGGGCAAAAGGTGTGAGATTCCATGTAACCCGTATCCCAAAGGTGTGGCCTTTGGTCCCATCTTTTTACATGGTATCCCTGAGATTGCATTTGTCTTCAGTTCTAACCATACTTCCTTCTCCCCACCAGGATGAGGGGGTGAACATGAACGCACTGCTGTCGAGGAAGGTGTTCATTGGCCGTTGCACAGAAGATATGTCCGCCGAGGACCTGCGCAGCTACTTCGCACAGTTTGGCGAAGTCACCGACGTCTTCATCCCCAAACCCTTCCGAGCCTTCGCCTTCGTGACGTTCCAGGACGGGGAGATCGCGCAGAGCCTGTGCGGGGAGGACCACATCATCAAGGGCGCAAGCGTCCACGTCAGCAACGCGGAGCCCAAGCACTACCAGCAGCAGATGATGCAGAACCAGGGAAACTTCGGCCAGTCCGGCGGCCGCCAGAACCGCGGGCAACAAAGCCAGGGCTACAACCAGTTTGGGAACCAGTTCGGCAACCAGTTTGGGTACCAGAACCAGCCCAACCAGGTTGGGTTTAACCAGATGGGGGGTAACTTTAAGGGGAACAGCCCGAACAACATGGGAGGGAATCAGCAGGGGATCCCGAATAACCTAGGTGCTCTGGCGGCATCCATTGGAGGGTTTCAGATTAACCCTGCCATGGTGGCCGCCGCGCAGGCCGCGCTCGGACAGAGCTGGGGCATGATGGGAATGCTAGCCAACCAGGGTCAAGGTCAGCAGCAGCAGGGTCAAGGTCAGGGGCCGCAGCAGGGCAGCAATCAGAAAAGCCAGATGGGGGATTCGTCGCAGGGGGGTTATGGGAACCAGGGGGGTGCGAGCGGGTACACGAGCATCGGGTGGGGAGGGGGGAGCCAGAGTGGGGAGGGGGCGAGTGGGGGGATGGGGACTACGCAGGGGGGTACAGGGTACGGGTACCAACAGGGGGGTATGAAGGACGGCCCGTCCGGGTGGGGGATGTGAGTTGAGTTGTGTGGTGGGGGGTGTAGGAAGGGGTTTTGTACAGAGGGCAATTTTCCATTCATGTAAAAATCAAGGTTCTTCTATCTGAGAGGGAGGAAAGTTGGAGGAATGTCTTGCATGGAATGAAAGCTTCCTTTTTTGTTTGGTGAGGATGAAGTCGGGAAATTGTCACAGTTTTTTTCTTTTCGTTAAATTGCACATTTTTCTGCAATGTGCTGCTCCTGCAAGTAGAAACGTAGTAAGACGTAGAAAGTCTTATTGTACCGAGATCAGCTCATTTTTTTCATGGGCATTGTTGTGTATGTTGCCTACATATTGTGTAGTCCTGGTGTCCCCCATGTGAAAGTGGAATGTGCTGGTGTCCCCCATGTGAGAGTGGTATGTTCTTGTGCTCCACACGTTGCTTTGTGTTGTCTGTTTCGTCACAAACAGTTGAACAAATTTCTTCTGGTCACAACCTGGCCCAGGTAAGGTGCTGCCTGGTTGGTATGTTTCCATGGAAATGACACGTTACCATGGAAATAGCATGTTACCATAGGAATGCCTGTCTGAGGTGACGTCTGTGAGAAGTGGCCGGCCCTTTGTGGTTCCAAAGACCCGATTTGCTGGCAAAAACCTGACAGTATAAAAACTACACATGTATGTGCAAGTGCACGGAAACTGTGTGCATCAAATTTTTTCTGGGTGTGAATCAAGCTACTTTGGCATAGAGCAAGAACGTGCATTTAGATTGTACACCAGCCCTCAAGGTAACATACAAACTTGATGCACGATCTTGCGAAAACAACCTGATTTACACGCACGAAAAATTTGGCGTATGCAATACTAAGTACTTGAACACGTGCATACGCAGTTTTCATACATCAGGTTTTTGTCTTAGTGTGTAAATCAGATGGAAGTCTCCATTTAACACCTACAGGTTCAGTGTGAAGTCTGAATGGTGGCCAGGAAGTTTGCTCCAAACTCCTGTTTATATACGTAAGATATCTCCCCTGAAAAGCAGAACTATTGTATGAAGCAGTATGTTGTGAGCTTGTGTGATCTGAGGATATGTTCTGCTTTGAAAAAGAATATTGTAGTGTTAGGAATTTTTTTTGGCAAAGCTTTTGGTATTCACAAAATCTCTACTGGATAACTTGTAATTAATTATAAACGGATAGAAGTTGTGTGATGTCAGGATGTGTTCTACTGATGCTGTATGATTCTGGATGGTTTCAATTTGAAATATTTCCTGTGAAAAAACTATTCTATAAGGTTGCATGTCAAACCTAGAACGTGTGATGTGCGGATATGTTGACTGTGGTATACCTTTTGTCGTATAAATCAATGTGAAAATTGCTGTCCCCTCTCCCTTAAAAAGGCTAAGTGAACATTACTGCATGTTCTGAGAGCACTTGTATGATGTGAGAATATTTCCATCAGATTGTTAGTTTTCTAGATGTCTTACTTATAGCAGCTGTATATATATATATATAATATACATGCACATGTATGTTAGATGTATAGATTGTATGGTGATGAGTATACACTAGTAGACGCTGCAAGTTCATGTTGGAAAGCTGGGATGAGAGAGACTGAGTGATATTCTCCGTGAACTGCTCCACAGTGAGAGAGAGAGTGACGCCATGATTGATCAGTGTAGACCGTGTAGACTGGCTGTCTATGTTACGTTGAGCAAGAGGCTGATGAGTGGAGCGAGAGTACGTTTGTCCGCCCAAGTGGACACTTCTATAGGAAACTTGACGCACAAGTGATGAGCGATTGACACCAAAATCTACGACTGAAGAAGACCGTGCGTGTTATGACAGCGAGAAAAGTTTGCAACACACCAGAACGCACGCATGAGTGATTCGTGTACACCAGACCGCTGAATGAAAAGAAAGAAAGAAAACAAAACAGGATGCTGACAGAAGAGAAAATGTGTTACGACTGGAAGAGTAGAACATGAGCGCACGTACGCAGACTGAGGCAAGAATGTGTAGGTTTTGCGTTACCTGGGTGATTGTCTGCAGACTGGTCCGGTTTTCGCTGCATGCGTGGCTGAGTGTCAGCTGAACAAGGCACGACTGTTGTCTAACTTTTCATCTCCAAAGTTTTGCCTTTATAGGTTGGGAGATCACCCGGCTCCGGGAAGCGACGAAACGACGTGGCAAGACGTACACGCACAGGTAACGTGTGACTGCGGAATGGCAGGCCTCACCTGTAGGCACGTGTGGTAGGCAGGTGTGCAACGCCTACACCTGTACAGTAGGCAGGTGACTGGTAGGGTTGATGCTGACTATATATTTTTGTACTGAAATCTGTACGTTTTGGAGACAGGAACCAGAGATGTGTGAATCACAGCGAATGTTGGAATAAAGTGACAGCCATTAACGATACCTTTGTCTTTGTGGTCTTTTCTCCATGTGTGTTACCCTTAGGTTTCTGGTGTTAAGATGTAGGGTACTCAGCCTAGGATTTATTTCCTTCGTTCCAAGACACAAAATCTAGCAAGAGAACAACATGAAGACATGTAGCCTCTACCAGGCTTCTGGAGGCGGCTGGTAAGAGTAGAAATTAGCCAAACAGAGAGCTAACATGCCAAGGGAGTTTGGTCAGCAGGAGATAACAGTTTGCCGCTCCCAAAGCCTGTGCGAAGTCGCTACGATCAAATGGTATAAAAGTTATCTCCACAGGCTACAAAACACGGGGCTTGGAGGAACGTTTTCTTCCTAATGATTGTGTTGTTTTATGTCCAATCTTACGTCACAGAAGAGGCATTTAATCTCAGAAATGTAACAATGTGTTTCTTTAATCAGGAGACAAGCTCAGACACACACATTACATGATATACACACGAGTTCATGGATACATGGAGAGTATTGCACGAAGTCACAACACGTACCACTGTGCTATGGTATAGGTGGAAGCTCGGGCAAATATACAATCTACAAAACAGCTCATAGTTACCGAGGCAGGGAAATGCAATCTATGAAGACTGCCATGGTTTTTCTCAAGGCATCTCACTACTGATAAGAGTATTTATCATTAATTATCATCAACTACGGGCAGCCGTTGAGTCTTGGTAACTGGCAGAATACATTGGACATTGCCTGTTTTGTCTCTGTTCTGTACCATTTTTGATAGCCTGGTTGCCAAACCTATTTCAGCTGCCAAGTCTCTTTCCTCCTCTTTGCAAATAGGACCTATTTGCAAAGAGGACAGAAGAAACATGGCAGCTTAAATAGGTTTGGTAACCAGGCTACATTATTGATACTTAAATTTCACTTAACTCTTAAATGCAGAGCTTTATTAAAAGTCAAGAAAATTTCTCCCTAGCCCAATTGACGGACATGAGGTAAAACTAGTATGTAGCTCTCGACATTTTGCTCTCTGCATTCCTGAATCTGACTTATATTATATCCACACATAGCTCACAACCTGGAGAAGTTTTAAGTCAGCTCACAACCTGGAGAAGTTTTAAGTTTAGTAAGACTGTCCTGCATTCATTCTACTACGTTCTCGACTATGTATAACTGCACTGGGCATCAAGGATACCTCTGTGCAAAAATTCTGTTCAACTGTAAAAACATTGCATTCTAGAAGCAAAGTCAACTACTGTAACAGTTATAAAGTCTCAAAAAACAACTTAATTCTGATTAAATAGAATTCATCACAATCATAAATAGCTTAGCACAGTAGCATTCTTACTATTAATCTTTCCACATTCTTGGATAAACGATTTCCCCCCTTACCCTAAAATTGCATCAACATTTTGCAGACTATTTTGCAAACTGGAAGTACTGGAGCTGCTGCATGCATATTGCATATATGTACAACACATAGCAGCGATCGTTGTAGTCAAATAAAAAATGTATCATTTTCGCCTGCATTAGTAATCTCCAAGCGATCTTTCGGTGGCAAGACCGTATCCATTGGCCAGAGGAGTGTCCATTAGCCACCGTATGGGAAATGGATACAGGATGGCCAATGGATACGGTCTTTAGCCACCCAACCGAAAGATCTGCTTGGAGATTATGCATTAGCTGGTTCCTTTTTATAGTTAATTACTTTTGCATCCGATACATATACAATGTGCAAGGCAGCGAGTTTCTTGACTTCTCAATGACTGTCTCAAAACATGACATTTCTTGAAAAGGTCTGACTGTCTGAACCTTTACCCTTATGACAAGTCTTTGTCTCAACGTGTTGGCAATCTTTATCCTTAGAAACAGACCAAACCCTGAGAGCATTTCATAATTTATCAACATTCCCAGTTTTGGATCAAAAGGTCTGTGGTTCGAATCCCAATTTGCACATTAATTACTGTGTGGGTCAGTAGGTCCCAGTTCCATGTTCGAAAGGGCCCTATGTCACATACGTCATGTGAAAGGGTACGTCTGCAAATACTGAGGACAGTCATGCATTACAGTTAAACTTTGCACTCGTACAAAATTTCTGCTGTCTTGACAAAAAAGGTTGCCATAGATTCTTGTTGCATGGTTCTGTCACAGCTGATATTCCCACAATAAAACATTATCTTTAACGTTTACGTGTTGGTTGAAGTCATTATGAAGCACGTTGAAATTTGAAATAAGAATTTGGACTTCTCCAAAAGCACCCACAAGCACATTACTCGTACGTACCAGACATACAAACATCTCTTACTATCACTCTCTTATCGTATAAATCGATAAAACATCATTAAAACATAAAGTCAGCTTTACAGCAACGTTAACTTAAACAGACTTTCGATGCTGTTATAGGATCTTACAGTACTGTACAAAAGACTAAGCTGCCCCAAAACTTCATTAATTTTCTCACAAAAGCATACAGCTAAAAAATTGCATCAGAGATATTGTGACAAGTTATAATACAGTAATGTACAAAAGACTCGATTATATTGAATTGCTTGCATATTATCTGCTTTTTGTCCACTCCTATTTTTGGAGCTTGGGGCTTTTAGGACTAAGCTAGCTCCTTGATCAACTTGTCAAATAGTCTAAAACAGCAAAAAGTAGTGAAGAACTATTCAGCTAGACTGCAGGTATCTCTGCTTAGTCTCAAGTACAGTCTAGTCATTCCAGCAGAGACAAATGAGTTGAACATTGAAGATTTTTTTTGTCTTGTAGAGCAAAAACGGAATCCACAGGATTTCATTCTGAGACCCCTGATTGGCTGTGGATCACATGTTCACAAACCAGGAACCTTCCTGATTGGATCATGTGTTCACAAAGCAGGATGCAAACTGATTGGCTGTTGATCACATGACCGTCCAACAGGACACATCCTGATTGGCTGTGGATCACGTGGCCGTGCACCAGGATGTGTCCTGATTGGTTGCGGATCAAGTGACCGTGCAAGAGGATGCATTCTGATTGGCTGTGGATCACATGACCTGCACCAGGACATGTCCTGATTGGCTGTGGATCACATGACCGTCCACCAGGAAGCATCCCTATTGGCTGCAGATCACATGACGGTGCACCAGGAAGCGTCCTGTGCGAGCTGGGCGCTGCTTCTGCGCCTCCGCCGCCCGGTCTCGATGTCGTCCCTCCCGTCCTCTTCCTCGTCGCTCTCATCCTCGGAGTGTTCCACCGGCCCAGCAAACGTCTCCTCGTAGTGTGCAGCTATCACCTCTCTGGAGTAACAGCAGGAAGTCATTCATTATCATCATGAATCATAACTACTGTACCCCCAAATAACACAAGCAGCAATCACCTCTTTGCAACAACAACATGGACAGGAGACATTCATGTGGAAGGTTTTTGCATGGGAAGACTTCCTGGAGGAAGTGGGAACCACTAAGGATACCTGAAGAGCCTCTGGAAACAACTTATACCTCTCAGTCGGTAGTGCCTGGTCCCAGACCAACAGTTCGCTCCCTCCTGTGACGAAGCGATGCCGGTTGGTGACTTTCGTGTGCGCCACACAGGTCAGTCTCCCCGCCTCGTCATCACACAGGGAAGCCAGGTACTCGCCACTGGGCAGGCTGCGCACTGGGGGTCAAGGTCATACAGGTCAGGTCAAGGTCATACAGGTCAGGTCAAGGTCATACAGGTTATGTCATGGTCATACAGGTCAGGGTCACAGGTTTGTCAAGGTCACAGATATTTCAAGGTCATTAGGTCACACTAAGGTCAAACAGGTCATGTCAAGGTCATATAGGTCATGCAAAGGTCAGACAGGTCATGTCAGTGACAAACAGGTCCCACTAAGAGTAATTTTAAGGTCATACGGGTCATGCTACATGTTTAAGACGATTGGGTCATGACTTTTTTTTTGCGTTCACATATCCAATTGTGTTTTGATACTACAAATTTTATCCGTACCATTGAGATATCCGATGCCGGTGTCCAGATCGTACCCGGAGCTGACCAGCAGTGTTCCCTCCACAGCCACCATGCTGTCTGTGGACCCGAACCCTCGCAGGTGGTTAGGCAGCTTCTGTACTGTTCCTGTAAAACACACGTTACAACAGAGCTAGTGAGCAGTGAGAGGGTTGCTGTACAGTAGGCTTATAACATATCGATTTAACAAAGAATTGACATGTTAGATGAGTACAATCAAACTTGTACTAATTTTGTACTAGTGGCTATCATTATAAGAACTACAGACTAATACCTGCCAGTGGGTAATGTGGCCACTTTTTGGTGGTCCCCTAAGATTACTTTTCCCAACTACACAAGCATAAAGAATCCTGTCTATAGTGACCATTATTTTTTTCCATTAAGAGGTCACTTTATAATTTAGAAATAAAGGCTTGATATTTCATCAAAATTGACCACAGGAAACTAGCCTCCATAGCATGCCAAAAACTGGGGGTTTTGGTGGTCTTTGGGAGCTTTTATGTGCTATTTTCTGATTGCATATAGACAACATAGCCGGCCTGGTTGAATTACCACCGTTTTTAGAACTGGGCGCATCAGAAAACAGCCGAAGACCACCAAACCCCCAGCTCTATAAGCCTGCTATGGAGGCTAACACGATACCTACCGGACTTCCAGTCCAGGACTTTAATGTTGGTTCCGTCGTCGCCGTAGTAAATCTTGTTGTTGGCGTAGGCCAGTGATAGGATGGGCCTGGCCTTGAGCGGGCCGGGCGGGTCGCACTTCACACTCTCGTTCACGTACACCACGTGCAGGTTCTGGTCGCGGATCTCCCAAACCTTCACCACGCCTTCCTCACAGACACTGACCACGTGTGTTCCCTCAACCTGCAACACAGTAAAATAACTAAAAATACTCACATGTACAAGCACTTTTGCAGAACGTTATGTGCATTCTTGTTCTAGCAAGTGTCTGTCTTTTTGTCATTTGGGAGAATTTCACTGTTCAGGATGGACAGAAATTTGCCTCTGCTTCAGGATTGTCGCGCATCAATCAAAATTAAGAAGACAGGAAAAAATTTCAAGCTGGCAAGAACACTGCAGCTGCTCCTGCACAAAACTTTCTGTCGGATGTTTGGTTGATGTTGCATCAGCATTTTGCCCATTGCAGACAATATCTTTTCCAACACAACATTCTAAAAGTTAAACTATAGATGGAATGTCATCCTTATATATATATTATTATATATGTATGTGAACTCGTCAGATGTTGTTTGTTCATTTTTAAGACCCTCCCATCTGTAGACAGGTCACAGATGTGTTGTTTGTTTGTTTGTTTGTTTACCTGTAGACAGGTGACAGATGTGTTGTGTCCCCGAATGGACTGGATGTTACTTCTGGTCTCCGAGTCCCAGACCTGAATCTTCCCCCCATCTGCAACACAAGAGTCCAACACACATTAAATATTGTACATCTAACCACAAAGTGAGGAATGTATTATTAATATTGTTGTATTGTATTATGTAATGGACCAGTGGAAGAATAGCTAAGCTAAATACTAAAGCTAAATGTGGATCCAAATAAAGGAGATAATGTGGGAAGTCAAACTGAAAGTTTTTAGAAAAGAGTCCATAAAAAAAAATTAAGCTCCTACAAGAGTCAAACTTCTATTAATGGCTGTATAAGGCCTGTGTCCTTACATGTACCTTATAATATCATAAGGTGTGTCCTTACCTGATGTATATGTATGTATGTATGTACGTGTCCTTACCTGACCCTGAGATGATGAGTCCTTCCTCCTCAGAGTAGCACAGACTCTGCACAGAGCTGTAGGTGTAGATGGACCTGAAGTCACAACCTGGGGAACATGATACAGGATAGAGTAAGTCTCCAACAATACAAACCTACACACATACATGCACACACACGTGCACACACATACACACACACAGAAACACACACACACGCACAGAAGCACACACACACACACACAGAAACACACACGTCCACACACGCGCACATACGCACACACATCCACACACACACACGTACATGTTACATACACAGACACACACACACGTACAGAAGAAACCATTTGACCTTCCTGTCAATCCTTCTGTATCTGTATCTGTATAGCTGGTATAACTGCCTTTTGGCATAACACACCAGCTTCGTAGGCACGCGGAGCGGCGGCAGCTGGCTACATTACACAGATCCTTACCTCGTCCGATGGACCAGAGTCGGATGGAACAGTCCGTCGAGCCGCTGATCACCAGCCTGTCCTTCTCTGACCAATCAGAGAACAGATCATACAGGAGACCTGCAAATATGGAAGAAAAAAACATTGTTGACGTGTTAAAATCATTCCAAACCTCAAAACAAATAAAAATAGTCCTATCCCTTTACTTTAGAAAGCACCTATCTTCATTACCACTGTGATGGTCTTGGTATAATCAATCATTAGTGGCAGCTACTAGTATTGCTAGCCAGATAAGTTAACATTGTTTCTTCCCAACAATAAGTTAAAACCTAACATTTTACTCTGCTTTACAATAAAAATTATGGTCTTGATTTTGTATTGGAAAAAAGCCAAAAGCTGAAGTTCCCACTTCAGGAATGGCAGGAAGCAAAGGGCCAGCTCCTCGCCTAGGCACTGAGGCAGGCAGGCCATCGTTTAAAGTTCTTGTGAGATCCCTGGCCTCTACAGTCAGGTGAGACTTACTGAGGCGCCTGCTCTCGTCTGGTGACAGTAGGATGACGGAGGTGACTGTCCCCGTGTGCCCGCCAAGACTCCGCTTCTCTGTCGCCTTCTTCATGTCCCAAACCTTCACTGTCGTGTCTCGGCTGCAGAGGAACAGAAACTCAAGTGTTATAGTTAGACACTGTAATTATCACCAAACAGGCCCCAATCAAAACTTTTGCAGATGTCATAAATTGAATAAAACATGGTAGCTATAGAAGTTAGACAAAGGTTACAGAGTATTACTGAACTACCAGGAGACAGCAGTGACAAAGGTTAAAGGTTACTGCAGGACACTGACCTACCTGTGACCTTTACTGATAAAGGTTAAAGGTCACTACTGGACATTGACCTGCTTGTGACCAGTTTAAACAAAAGTTAAAGGTTACTGTAGGACACTGACCTGTTTGTGATCAGCACTGACATAGATTAAAGGTTACCTGTCTGTGAATGATGACAAAGGTTAAAGGTTATCACAGGACACTGACCTGCCTGTGACCAGCAGTGACCCATCGGCACTGACGGAGGTCACCACGTCCTCGTGACCCTTGAGGAGACTGACAGAGAAGCGCAGTCCACGCCACATCTGCCGTAGTCTCGCCTGTTTCTTCTCCTCTGGGGTCTTCGGCTGGGGGGTTTCTGTAACAAACAACAACAGGAATTACATGTATGTAAAAGGTAGGTAAAGCTAAAGGTAGGGGCCTCTGTGTCTCGAGCATGGTATTGGAAGACCGAGCCTAAAAGCATCCCACCGTCTCCATCCACTGACTTTTACCAAAGTCAGGTACCCATTTTACACCTGGGTGGAGTGAGGAAAGTCATGTAAAGTGCCTTCCCTTTTAAAGGACACAATGTCTAGCCAAGAATGCCAGGAATCGAACCCACGATCTCTCGATCTTGGGTCTGCTAGCCTAGCCATTTAACGCCACTATATAGTCAGCTATTATCATTCTTGGCTAGACATTGTGTCCTCGGGGAAGGAACTCTAGTATGTAGATTTTTTCCTGCTAAAGTATATCACTTATACATCCCATTAACATTATTTGACACAAAGCATGTATTGTATCCACAGTACTGCCATACCTTTTTCTGCAGTTTTCCCAGTTTTCTGTGCGGGGGCTGCTGGTTCTGTGGGAGAGGAGGACGGTCCAGCTGCTACTGTCGGGGTTTCCCCCTCTGCGCCGGCAGGGGTGCTGACCTTCTGTGCCTTAGCTGGCTGGGTCGTGCTGTCCGCTGCTGTCCCCTCAAGGTCACCATCACCCCCAGCCTCACCCTCAGTCTGACAGCGCAAAAGTACCAGGATGTAAACTAGATGAGTTCCTTCCTAACTTAGTTTTTTAAGAAAACCCATAAATGTCATGGGAGTTAAAAATGTGATGAAACTAGTTAGTATCATGCCATGGTACAGGTTAACTGCCTTTCAAGGTAGCCATTTGGCACTAAATGTGTAGTGAAGATGGGGTATGGTACCGGTAGGGCAGAAGCGACAAGGTTAAGAGCAATTCATCTCCAGTTGCTTGAGTAACTATTTTTGGCATATCTTATTACCTGGATGTCTAACCTTCACCAACGGATACAGTCTGACCATTGGATACTGCCTGGTCAATTTGATACTGTCTTTTGTAGCCACCAAAAAAATTCTGCTTGGAGATTTTGAGTTCCCCACCTGCACTTCTCCATTCTGTGTCTCCTCCAGTTGTCTCTTCATCTCCAGGGAGACTTCAGCCTGGATAGTTTCTGTTGTGGATGACCTGCTGCAGCTCTCTGAAGTGAACAGCACGGCCTGTGACTCCTCGCGTCTGACCTTCGCTGCACTGTTCCTGGGCAGCTGGGCCAGCAGCTCGTGCAGCTTCTCCCGGATCTCAAACCTCTTAGATACCTGCACAGGTGAGAGGGGAAATCTTACACCTCAGAGCAAAAAATTATACCTGGGACAGGTGAGAGGGAAAAATAAGAAATGAGTGAGAGGGGTGAGAGAAAAAACACCTCAGAAAGGTGACAGGAAGAATAATTCACACCTGAGAGCAAAAAACTAAAGACAGGTGAAAGGGGGAAAATTTTACACCTGAGAGAAAAAGTTACACCTGGGACAGGAGAGAGGAGAATTTTACATCTAGCTCAGGTGAGAGAAAAAATTACACAGGTGAGGTGAGAAGGTGAGGAGAGAAAGAAATTTACATCTGGGACAGGTGAGAGAGAGGTAAAAAATTATACCTGGGACAGGTGAGAGTAAAAAATTACACCTGGGACAGGTGAGAGGAAAAATTTACACCTGGGCAGGTGATAAAGAGAACAATTTACAGGTGAGAGTATAATTTACACCTGGAACAGGTGAAAGAAAAAAAGAGGGGCTAGGTGAGAAAAAATTACACCTAGGACAGGTGAGAGGGAAAATAGGGACAATCCTGAACACCCCTATGGACATTTTCAAATGGACCAACCCTTTGTTTTCAGATCTAGAGTGATTGACAGATTGTCAGAATGACAGATGGGATCCTCAGAATGTCATCTTCCACAGTGTAGCCAGCTTTCACTTTCAGGCACTTTCACTTAAATATTTCACATATGACTGAAGACAACCAACACAATATAATAACCATGAATTTGTCCTTACCTCATTTACATATTAATTCAAACTATAGTTCTTGGATACTGCAGTAAATACCTGTTCAATTAACCCAGATTCCATTAGTCACTGATGAAGAGTAGAGGGTTCTGCTTCAAACATATGACAGTTTTCAAAGTCTATCCAGTTGCCAGTTTTCTTGTGTAAGGGCAGCAACAGAAATCCTCCCATATGCATGCTACAGCTGGGCAGGTCTGAACATGTTTCAAGCCTGGTCTATACACAAACTGTTTACACCTTAACCTTTAACCCTACATCCAGTGGCAGGATTGAATGAATGAATTCATGGTTGATCAATATTGAGTGAGTGATTGAATGAATGAAATGCCGGAGGCAATGCTAGGATGACTCACCCTGAAACACCTGATATTTACAAATCAATAAGTTACATCCTGCTTACTAGGCATGCATAAATACTAGTAGCCTCCGTAGCAGGCTTATAGAACTGGGGGTTTCACCGGGTGGTCTTCAGCTGTTTTCTGATTAGCCCAGTTGTAAAAACGGGGGTAATTCAACCAGGCCAGCTATGTTGTCTATATGCAATCAGAAAATAGCACATAAAAGCTCCCAAAGACCCTGAAGACCCCCAAAACCCCCAGTTTTGGCATGCTATGGAGGTTAATGCATAAACTGTAACGCAAGGTTACCAGTTTAGGGTCGATTTATGGAAAATTGCATTTTTTGTGAAAACGCGTGGGCAGAACCAAATATTTAACCCGTATGAGGAGACAGTAGTTCGTCAGTTTAAAAGTGCGTGTTGTGTTACTTTCTTCCTTGTATCTTTAGCGCCGCGCCAGCATGTATTTATGTAGTAGTCGTCAGCTAAGAATTGCTCTAGGGTGACCAATTAACGGTCACTTGAGTCTTTCTCCTTGTAGTTCTATACTTATAAGCACACGCATCTAAACACATACAAATTATGCGTTGTTTACGTGTATTTTGCATGATTCACCAACCCTAGATCTCATTGCTATCATGTGTCACATATTTACAGTTCTAAGTCAGCCCAGCCTACATGCCAACTGTAATGTTTAACTGCTGGCCTCCATATGAGAATGTATAAATATGCAGTGATGTGGGGCGCTCGGCACGGCTGATGTAGGTATAACGTGTCCCATGAGGATACAACTAAATTAGGTTAGGTGAGGTCAAATGATACAGCCAGCATCGGAATGCAACCTTTGGTTTTGTCAGAACTATAGTCTCGGACGTAGATTAAGATATATCATAATTTGGCGTGCATGAAATTTTATATTATACAGAGCTGGGACGTAAGTGAATTATATTTGTTCCCATTTGACGGAATCAAATTTAAAGATGAATTTTTCCCAGGACGCAGGAGCGTCGTTGATTTGATGGATTGAGTCGAAAATTATGCATGAACGTCCCTTCGTGGAAATCGCCAGAAATGTAATTAGAAGTGATGTCAGAGCCTGGCTACCTCAGGAGACGGGTTGGGAATAATTTGGAGCTCTTTGGACGACGTTAAAACGTTACGATAGCCAGAATTTATAAATACAACTGCGACATGATCGCACAACCTTGGCGTAGGGCTCGGGGAGTTGGCCTCTTGAGAAGGCGTGTTTTTAAGCTCTGTAGATTTTTAAGGCCCTTAAAATCTCTAGAATCGTGAGACAAACCTTAGTTTCCTCTTCTTCGGTCAGATCTCGGTCCATCCGCTCCAAATTCTCGATTTGTCGCAGCTTTTTGCGGAGCTTGCGGATTTCCCCATCCAGACCCGTCGCCATCTTGGAATGCTCCACTGACAAATCGGGGTGCTTGTTAGAAAATTGCCTACAAAATCACCCAATTGTATTTTATACGTCAATATCCTACTTTACAGTTTCATATTATTTGGTATTCAATAAATATTTTCAGAATTCTGCACATCAAATGACATAAGCTACGTATTTATGAAAAGAACCCACTTCCCCCTTGATGATAGAGTGAGATATTCCAGCTGAGGAAAATGGCCGCCCAGGTGTCGAACATTCGAACATCAGACGACTTCCGTGATCTTCAAGACTTTTCCAGCCTCAAGTATCATTGATGTCGGCGTTTCTTAGCTCTAAAACTTCAGCATGAACTTCTTAAAAGGTAAGGAAAGTCACAATGTGTTGACACTACTATGTTTTACTGTGGTATTTCTATGCACTGCCAAGTCTAGAGTCCAACATTATTTTGAACATATCATGTTTTGTTTTTGTCATCTGTTGAAAGTAGCCTGGGTTCCTGGCCAGGCTCACTGAGATATTTGTGTCCAGTGTGCTATGGGTCTGGAACCCAGGCTAGTTGAAATAACTGTGTGATCCAAAGATGTTTAAATATAGGGGGACAAGGTCCCTTCTAGTTCGACCTCTATGTTGAATCTAATGGACACAAGAAGCTTCAAAACTTGAGGTTGGAAAGAATTTTTGTACCATATATTTATTCCCCACACACGTACAAGCTCAAATTGTCGTGGAACATGTGTTCATATTATACTGATATCCATACAGCTTCGGAAATGAATGCCATGCGAAACTTTGACCTTAATGCACTAATGTAGGGGGACTTGCATTATACAATCTTTTCACATGCGCCATGTGAATGTCTGTTAACATGCGCTGCTTCCTACTCAGTTTACCCACCAACACCTGGTCGCCAAGATTCATATGATGATATTATGATATTATGATGTCAATGAAAAGCCTCTATATACCAAAAGGGGAGGGGGTTAGTGGATGTAAGCCCTCATCATATTAAACGTGCTGAATTGCGATAAAGGTAAGTCCAGGTATGTAAGCGTGCCACACAGCACGTTTCGACGGCGTCAAAAGTGCACAGGAAACACGCAATGACGGCAGGGTGCATGTATATGGGGCACCCAGAACGGCTGTTTTTAACGGTTTTAAACGTGCTGTGTGGCACGCTTACATAGCTCGTAAGTCGCATGGCTCATACCTGGTTTGTTCACTCCATGTGCCCTCAAAAACATGCCCACGTACAAGTCACAGTTCCACACAAGAAAAAAAAAAGTACACACCACCAATAGCTAATTATAACTTTAGTAACAGTTTGAGTAAATAGACTATCGTATTTAAAAACTAACAACCTGAAGTTTTTTAAACCTCTAGTACCTGCTACATTTCATTCCTATACCAGAGTGCCGGGAAACATTGTACTTTTTTAAGTCTAGCCAGCAGTGGCCTTCACTTCACAGATATAATTCAAACTGGCTGTGCATTGATGATTAAACCACTCACTGCTAAATGCAAGTAAAGCACAGTTGACAGAATCATGAAGTTGTAAATAAAAAGGGTACGCCACCGGAGGGCCCTGTGCCCAGTTGTTCCAGCCAGTGCCAAGCGGTGTCCCGTCCTCCCACACCCAGGTTCTCTCCTGCACCTGGTCTGTTAGACCAAACCAGGCATGGTCGAAGATGTAATCTCTGGCCCTGATCTGTTTGGCCAGGAAGTCGTTTGTTGCCTTGTCTTTAGGCATAGCCAGGTGCCCTCCGTCAGCCTGACAGGTGGACCTGGCGTCGGCATAGGTCTTCATGTCCGACTTGGTAGAGAACTTGTAGCACATGCCGGGCGTTTCGCTGAACCGTTCATACCCACAGGGACAGACTGCTAGGGTCTTGTTACAGCAGGCTGCAAAATGAGTATAAATATAATAATGATATAATTTTATATTCTATACCTTTATACATCTGTCACCCACCAATCAGTAAGAATCATGACGGGCATCTCCAATGTACAAGATATAAAAACACTAAAGCTTAGAAAGCTGCTGAAGTGCCTTATAATAGGAAGGGGCACAGATCTAATCATTTGGAAGTTTCATCAAGACCTACTGTACATGTATACATGTACATCTATGCACCACAGACCAAATATCAGTTTTGAAAGTAATCATTTTTTTTGTCAGCCTATCGTTTTGTCAATTAGGTAGAGATACACAAACGGAATAATTATTCTCATGGATGGTGAAGGTAACAGTAAATCAAATTGTCTAGGTCCAAGGGTACCTACAAAGCCCAGGTGTGCTTAAGATACTACTACAGTAACAATATGTAGTTATATTTGCATGTTAGACTCACCCTGTTTAATGACACAGAGATTTGCTGTGAGATTCTTTACTTTGTTCTTCAAGTCAGGCAGATCCATGACTTGCTTCTGCAACTCCTTAATCTGCTCCTGCATCTTCTTGTTCTGTTCCAGCAACAGAGACTGATGAGCAAATTGTCCTGGAATGTATATGTATGCGTTTTTACTTTAGGGATGTGTACTTTAATAATTTGACATACACGTGTATTGATTCAGAAAGTTGAATTTAAATTTTTTGGTTCAGTTCCAAAACTGGCGCACATTTTTTTTTCTTTTTTTTGGACAGATTCAATATATTTAGTAAATAGTAATTTTTTTGTCCAGCCAAGGAGGTTAAATACAAGAGGACCTCTTGGTCCAGCCCTTTCCTGAATGAATAACAAACAATTGAGAGCTGAAGGAAAGACAAAAGCACCTACTAATAATACCATTTTAAACACTCAGCAGAAACTAACCCGTCCAGTGTCTGCCATGTCCAGTAACAGTGTTTCCAGCTGACTAGTGTCTTGGAATAGTCCTGCTTCCTGCTTCAGCAACTCAATGTTGTCAGCTTCCTAGAATATGGATGAAGGCATAGTGTATAACCAAAACCTCTCTATTATAATAATAATGATAACAAGAGTTCCACGATCTCATACCTTCGCCAAATGATGTTAACCCTTGCGGTTGACGAATTATACAATTTTAATAATTGATTTCGCAAATAAGAGCGTCATATATATGCATGGATTACATCAGTTGATCATATTCTCTACCCAATGGCAGCCTTATCTTAACAAAGTAGGCTATTCTAGCACTTCCTCATAAATTAAGCAAATGAGTTCATAATGTGAATAAATTATCTTCATTGATGTTCACATTCACTTAACTTCCAAATACGGCAAGTATGAAATTCCCAGCAATTACAACTATGAAATTATAACAATTTTCCATTAATTATGTAAATTAGGTCTTCATTTACATAATCTATATCCTCAGATGTTTTTCTAGTTCTCAATTACATGTCACAAGTGTTTCAAAGTCCTATAATCGAACGAAGCAGATTTATAGAATGTCCTCATTAATTATGCAAATTAGCTCCTGATTTGCATAATTGTCATCTGATTATGTCAAGTATCACTTCAGCTACCTACATACCAAAAATCATGACAATCCGTCAACCGGTTCTTGAGTTATCAACCTTCTGAGATTTTTTCAAGAAACGCTCCTGCAGTTCCAGAACAAGCTGCTAGGGGGCCCTAACTCATGTCACTTCTTCCCCACCTCAAGAGCTATCTACCAACCAAAATTCGTGACTCTAGCATGTCCAGATCGCGAGATATCAAAACCGGAAGTTCTGCTGCAGTACCAACAAAAGCCGCCAGGGGGCCCAGAATCTAATCATTTCTAGGTCTCATCAAGACCTACCCACCTATCAAGTTTCATGACAATACATATTAAGCTTCTTGAGTTATGCTGTTCACAAACAGACAGACAGACAAACGCTACTGAAAACATAACCTTCTTGGCGAAGGTAATAACAATTTCACTGTCTGGGCTGACCATATGATAAGTGTATCCATGTGGTCATCAGTATGGGACATATAGAGACTGGTTTGATGAATGTTTGCTAATGATAACACTTAGTCTAGAAACTTGGTGTACTCACAAGCCTGTCCATTTTACCCTTACTGACAAACAAACTAAAAAAAACATGTACTCAAGTTTGTGTCAACAGACAGCTCATACATATACCTGACTCTTGTCTGCTGTATCACTCCCTCTGGCATTATTATAATTACTCCCAATGTAGAGGTGGAGGTTGGCCGCCTTTCCTGAAGACTGCAGCAGGGGCATCAGGACAGCCAGCATCACAAGCACTGCTTTCACGTCCATGGCTTAAACTCTGTCAGTGCGCATTTATCTGAAAGTGACCGTCCAACTGAGCACTGACCATGGAGTTAGAATATCGTGTTTCTGCATCCATGCACTGACGTATCAGCAGGGAGCGGCACCTTCTTTTGTACCGACCTTGTTGATGTTACCAAATTATGAATGCAGTCTTGATCTGGAGCTTGTTGTAAAGGAAAGAAGCCAACAGCCAGTTTTATAAAAGCATTTTGAAAGTCAATGCCACTGGTGTATATATACATTGCATGTACCTATTGTACGTGGGTACAATGGGAGAAACTCGAGTTCAAAGTCAAAAAGACTCTTATTCAACTGTACAGTTTACTGTTACAGTTAAAGTTACTGTTATACATAATACAGTTTGTTGCTATTGGTTGAGGGCCAAGGATCTATATCCCTTTTTTTATTTCACCATCGGGGCACCACAAGTACCATTTACATATGGCTGTGTTCCTTGCTACAAGTCACTTCACATTAATAATGGGGTCACACACATTGAATATGAGAAAGGAAAACCTTTATTCACTCCAAAACTTCAAACAGTTGTACTTGACAAATGTGTACTGAGAAATCAGACAACAGTAGCATTTACTTCACACACATAATGTTGTATGTTGGAGCACTCAGTATCGTACCACCTATAGGCCTCAAAACCTTCCCACCAAGCACAATCAAAGTCAGCAGTGATATTGGAGGGCTGCCCAAATCCCCAGTCAGACCAGCCTGCAAGCAGTGTCCCGTCCTCCCACACCCAAACTCCCTCCTGTACCTGGTCTGTCAAACCAAACCAGACCATGGAGAAAGGGGGGTACCTGTTGTGGATTTGACTGACCAGGAAGTCGTTTGTTGCCTGGTCTTTAGGCATAGCCAGGTGGCCGCCGGCAGCCTGGCAGGCGGACCTGGCCTCGGTGTAGTTACTGTAATCGGTGGAGAAGTTGTAGCACCTGTTCAGGAATTCTTCAAACATGTAGCTGATGGGGCAGGGTGTGCCAAAATCGTCATAGCCAGGTGTTGCAACTGGATCAGGTGTGGTGGTGACTGGACCAAAGTCTTCGTCAGGTGTGTTGACTGGACCAGGTGTGGTTTCAGGACCAGGTGTTGTGCCAGGACCAGGTGTGGTGCCAGAACCAGGCGTGGTGCCAGGACCAGGTGTGGTAACTGGGCCAAGTGTGGTGCCAGGACCAGGTGTGGTGCTAGGACCAGGCGTGGTGCCAGGACCAGGTGTGGTGCCAGGACCAGGTGTGGTGCCAGAACCAGGTGTGGTAACTGGACCAGGTGTTGTGACTAGGCCTGGTGTGGTGCCTAGCTCAGTGGTGGTGACTGGCTCAGTGGTGATGACTGGCTCAGTGGTGATGACTGGCTCAGTGGTGGTGAATGGCTCAGTGGTGATGCCAGGACCAGGTGTGGTGACTGGCACAGTGGTGATGACTGGTTCAGTGGTGATGACTGGCTCAGTGGTGGTGCCTGGCTCAGTGGTGATGACTGGCTCAGTAGTGGTGACTGGCTCAGTGGTGACTGGTTCTGTGGTGATGACTGGTTCAGTGGTGATGACTGGCTCAGTGGTGGTGACTGGCTCAGTGGTGGTGACTGGCTTAGTGGTAATGACTGGCTCAGTGGTGGTGACTGGCTCAGTGGTGATGACTGGCTCAGTGGTGATGACTGGCTCAGTGGTGGTGACTGGTTCAGTGGTGGTGACTGGTTCAGTGGTGATGACTGGTTCAGTGGTGATGACTGGTTCAGTGGTGATCACTGGCTCAGTAGTGGTGCCTGGACCAGGTGTGGTGCCAGGACCAGGTGTGGTGCCAGGACCAGGTGTGGTGCCTGGACCAGGTGTGGTGCCAGGACCAGGTGTGGTGCCAGGACCAGGTGTGGTGCCTGGCCAGGTGTGGTGCCTGGACCAGGTGTGGTGCCAGGGCCAGGTGTGGTGCCAGGACCAGGTGTGGTGCCAGGACCAGGTGTGGTGCCTGGACCAGGTGTGGTGCCAGAACCAGGTGTGGTGCCAGGACCAGGTGTGGTGCCAGGACCAGGTGTGGTGCCAGGACCAGGTGTTGTGAATGGACCAGGTGTTGTGAATGGACCAGGTGTGTAGATTCCATGGTGGCTTCCAACTTCGTCCGCCACACCCCTGAGGTTGTCCATAAAGTCAGCATTTTGGCCTATTATGATGTTCCTCCACTCAGCAAGTTTGCGGGTCAATTCAGCTTCAGCATTGAGAGTAACCTGGAAAGGGAAACAATGTAGCCAGGGCTTGAAATTCATTTTTAGGATTATGTGTTTGAGTAAATACTTTTAATTTATTACAATCTATAAATGTACGCAATATGGCATTTGGTCCCTTCTTGCTTGTACGATCAATCTACATTAGAATTTTGTAGTTACTTTAAGCATATGCAAGGAACAATCCAGGGAGGGGTATTATAAGAAATAGGGTAAAGTAGGCAACAGATCTAGAAAAGATGAGAGGATAATATCTTATATAATCCATATCCTATGGAAAAATATCTGGACTTAGTTGATTTTAACTTTCGCTCTGGAATAAGTAATATCTGAATTATTGCACACCCTCTCAAAATAGAGAAAGGGCGGTATAAGAAGTTCCAAGTGTATGAAAAAATTTGCAAACACTGTACGTTGAATACGGTCAGGAAGATCAAATGCATTTTACCTCAAATTGTACTCTCTATTTATTTCAATTAGTCTACATAGCAATGAACGAAATGAACTCTTTGACGCAGCCTCCAAATTCTACCATAACTTTCACACGTATACGAAAATTAACATCCAAAAACCCACAAATTACAGAAAAAGTGGGATCTTTTGTCTTCCTCTGTCTTAAAAAAAGTCAGACCCAGTAGTTTTTAGGAGTTAACAGTAACTGTAGCTATATATATATAGGTCTTTCTATAATTGCCAGTTTTATACCAGTTTGCCATTAAACAATTATCAGTATTCAGGAAATATTCAGGATGACATTTACATCAATATTGTGAAAGGACAGAAAACAAAGAAGGGTACTAGAGAAACCTGGCTGTTAGATCCAAACAGTCAAATAGTTTAGACTAAATACATGTAGAAGCTTGAGATGAGATAACATAACGTGAATTTTTCCTATCAAAACGTTATCATTATATTGTATGATGTAATTTCAGCATAAATGTGTATTATTCTAGCGTATAAGTGGTGTTTAATGCCTCTCAAGACACTTTTTATGTATATATATTATGTATTAGTCATGTAATTTTTTAAAAATTTGTAAAAGCTTCTCAATTCAGCCTTTGGCTGCAAAAAGCTTCTAACCTACTGTACTATGTATGTATGAAGTATGTGTTTCTGCAAATAAACTAGTCTATATCATTATGAAGACAGGAAAAATTTGTAAACTCACCTTATTGGCGTTTATATTTATCCTGGACCCTCCCAGTGAGCCAATGTTAATGTTGATGTTGATGACCCACCCAGACCCTGAAGTCTGTGGCATCAGAACAGCCAGAACCAGAATCACCACCTCCACTCCCATGGCTGGTTCTTATGCTGCAGAACGATCTAAAAACGTCTTTTCTGGCTGCAGCATTCACAAAACTGTGTAGTACACGTCTCACAAGAGAGCAGTGTCTGGTAGTCTAACTTGTAATGTTGACACTACCAAGGCAGTGTGAGGCATGAAGTTTAACACCGCCCTATATAAAACCTTCTGCAACTCAACACCTCTCTATTGTCTACATCTGTATACCCGTGACGCACCTGTGGGTAACAATAGACGGATGCTTTATATAAAGTTTATTCTCCTTGGTGTTACCGGCATTGGGCAGTGCCTAGCATGTGACCTAGCTAGCTAATAGAAGTACATTGTACCTGCAACTCAATGCAGCTGGTATTAAACGTCCAACAGTTTGTTGGACGTGACCCACCTAATAGAAGTACATTGTACCTGCAACTCAATGCAGTTGGTATTAAATGTCTAACAGTTTGTTGATGTTGGCTGTAGGGCAAGGAACCCAAATCGGTCATCAGAAACTCAATATCCTTGGTAATAATGCATGGTGAAAAGGTGATGTTTGGGGCTCTGAAGGTTAAAAAGACAATATCCCATCTGATATTACCGGTACTACTTTAAGTTGTAACAGTATCTTACTAATTTCCATTGTATTTGTCTGGCAAGTACATGAAGGTCTTGGCCTCACTGAAAGAATCAGGACCTCCATCATAATGTCAGTGTGTTGTTGCTGTAACAGTTAGCCTTTGGGTCACCAGGGTGGCCTATTAGTAAACCATCAATACTTATGATCATTCAACAAGTTTACTGTGCAACTCACTGAAATACACCACTCAGTGAGGGAGTTATGTGAACTAAATATGCAATGTATGTGTGCTGTACATAATTAACACTTGGCTGTTCTGTGTTGTGTGAACATTTATAATTTACATGCTATCATGAAAGTTCATCTGTGTTGATAGTAACATGTTAAAAGTTAAGACTTTTGGTCTAACACAAAAGTTCTCTCACCTAGAGCTAATTAATTCGACCAGTCACTCAGAGTGACGTGTTGAAAGCTTTAGGTGAGAAAACTTTTGTGTTAAACCAAAAGTTTTAACTTTTAACATTACATTATATAATTGACAGTTCTGCACTTACACTGTACATGTACAAAATGTATGTATCATGGCTGTTTTGTGTTGTGTGATTACAATTTGACAGCTGTAGTATAAGTTGTCTAATCCATAACTTTATGTACATTATGCATGTATTATGGCTGTTCTGTGTTGTGTTTTATAAGGATCAGGCCCCACAGAGGATGAGAAGGCAGAACACAGAGTCATCAAACACACACTCAGCAGTCAGCTGTCCAGAACCATCAAAAGGGTTGGTATACTTTATGGCCACTTACCTTTAGTACTATATGTATGTAGCACATCCGAATTTAGGTAATTAATAATAGAATTATCTTTACTAAAATTTGAAATGATTGGTACAGGTCCAGGCCTGAACATCTAGTGTACCTAGTCTTGTTAACTTGGAAGTACAAAAAATGTAGAAAAGATAACAAGCATTTGATTATTTAATAAAATAACTAAAAATCTGAATGTTTTATTTTTTCTCAGTTGCAACAGGAGCACATTGGATCAGATTCAGCTGTTCGAAGGTAAACAAACTTTTCATTCATAGAGAAAAGAATGGACATTTATTCATGTGTCATGTGCATGGTAACAAAGGTTTTCAGGAATCCAAATTGGTTGAAAGAAAAAAAAAGAAAAATGATTTTTTTCTTAAGGCATAAATATTAATTGCATAAAAATACATTTTGTACAATTCATTATGTTATGATTATCTGTTGTATCTAGCGGAGACCATGGCAATGCTATCTGTAACGTCCTGGAAGCCATCTTTCTCCACGGGCTCAAGGCTTCCTTTGCAACTAAGGTGAGACTTTATATTATTCATGGTAACAATGGACTGTCCAACATCATTGCCTTTTATCAATGATTATTCTGAATCAATTAGATGGAAAATGTGATAAGCATTGTCTGCCTGTCTGTCTGTCTACAGATCTCAGGGATGTTTGGCTCAGGGAAGGAGGAGAAAGGGCCAGTCATGGTGAGTACATAATAAAGATATGCTAATTTAAAAGGTACATTGCAGCAGTGTTCAACATGGTTACTTGTTGCAGATATTAATCATTATAACACAGATCATCGTCATGTTGACATTATGATCGCTTCTGTATTTGTTACAAACAGTTTATAAGGAACAGCAAGGATAATAATTCAAGTACAGCTTCAAGTAATCTCAACTTGATTTATACTCATTTTTTTAAAATTTAATGTAAGATTTTTACCCTGCAGAGTTTCTGGCCGTTTGTGATGCACTTTACCCACAAGGACGTGGTTTCCCAACTGAACCACCTCGCACACATCACCACGGAGATCGGACAGTGCAGGGTGAGTTTTATATGAAATATGTCACACAAACGTCCAAGTGATGATCCATGTACTCACAGACACACAAGCACACTCGCACCCACACACACACTCATATGCACACTCACACACATAAACACACACACACACACAAACAAACACACACAATACACACACACAGTGACACACACATGGTCGCGCACTGTTGGTCCAATGATTTTACCCATAATGCCAGAAGCATCAAAAATCCTATTTATACTGTACAAATGGTCACCTGTCCACATAGACCATATTTTCTTGTTCCCCTGAGTGGTCTAAATTTGCATAGTATTTCCTTGCTTTTTAGGCATTGTGTATGTCTATGTGATGAGAAAGTTCCTGTGTGTTGTGTAGGCATGGATCAGACTGGCCCTGAACGATGGTTTGATGGAGAGTTACGCTGAAGCCATGCTGAGAGACAAGGATCTTCTCAGGTCTGTACAATACATCCTGTGGGTCAAATGTACCTGGGAGTCTGTCCAGGAATTATTGTCTTGAATGGGCCTTCTTGTATACAGCTTCTTACCCACCAAAATGTCAGACTTAAGTGATAAAAAACTGATTTACCAGTCTAAAATATAGCACATAAGAGGAAAACAGTTATAATTGTAATGAAGGTACACTATCTGGATACTAGTGCACACATTTTCTGCAATATAATGAAGATAGAAAGAAAGTATTATACACACAAAATGGACTGTGACTGTGTCATGTTTTTTGCAGGTCCCACTACAGGTCTATTGCCTACCTTAGAGATGAGGAACATCCCACTATCATGAAGAACCATCTGCAAGGTTGGTCACTGTCTTACTTTTTGATTTAAAACAATTATAGCAATCATGTAGAACACCATCATTACTGAAAACAAGGTACTATGAACCATGTTTTCACTTCAGACTGATTGGAATAGTTTGTCCTAAATCTTGTTTGGTCCCTGAATCATTTGCTTCTCTGACAGGTGCTGATTCGTTGAAATTGATCACTCCTGTGTTCAGATTGGTCATAAATATTTGCCCCCATGTCCTGATTGGTTGGTTGTGTACCCCAGGGCTGGAGGGTTTCCAGTTCCAGCTGTCCTACAACTCCAGCATGCTAAATAACTGCTGATTGGTTGAAACTGATCACCCCTGTGTTCTGATTGGTCATAAATGTTTGCCCCCATGTCCTGATTGGTTGAAACTGATCACCCCTGTGTTCTGATTGGTCATAAATGTTTTCCCCTGTGTCCTGATTGGTTGGTTGTGTTCCCCAGGATTGGAGGGTTTCCAGTTCCAGCTGTCATACAACTCCAGTGTGCTGAATGACTGGGGCGTGTCCTCTCTCACACTGGCTGGGCTCTGGTCTCCCCAGGCTCCTGAGGCTGTCACACCATCTTCCCCAGATGGTAAGTTGAGAATTAACCTCTTCCCAGGCTTCTCAGGTTGTTAGAAACTTGTTTTGGTAAAGGTTAGACATCCAGATACTAATTATATATGCCAAAATTACTCAAGCAACTGGTCCAGGATATGATTTCAGAAACGGTCAGGCGTTTCAGGTAGCATCCACTACATTTTGTCAGTGACACTAGAAACATGCAGGAGAAAGGCAGGTTTATATTAAGCATGAGCTATTGATCGATATGCAAATAAGTGAAATTCAAGACATTTTTTGGGGTGAAGTCCAAAAGGATGTTGCAAAGGATAGTGTTGGAAACTGTATTGTGGAATTTATAAGATCCAGATGGTTCAGTGTCTTATTCCAAAGTCCTCTATTCTAACTCTAGTTGCTATGGAGGCCACAGAGGGAGATGACCCCACTCTGCCCTCTCAGCAGGCAGCCAGGGAGGTCAGACAGGTCAAGTCAGGTCGCAGAGGTCAGAGGTCATCACGGAAGACAGCCGAGATCCTGGATCCCGAGGTGGGATCAGTGGGATCCTCCGTTACCATGGAAACGGTAGAAACATCTGCCGAGCAAGTTTTGGATGTCGACAGGACCGCCAACCCCATGGAGAGTACAACAGGTGAGAAAGATGAGGGCAACAGTCAGGATTTCCTAAGAAGTGAGGAGCCATCTTCTTATGATTCTGAGACTGCTGTCAAGGAACTTGTGGAAAGCAAATCGTCTTCAGGGAATACTAGTAATTCTCAGAGTGCCGTGAAGAGCCAGGAAGTCTCGGAGTCCCCCCAGTCTGAAGACAATGTTGAGGAGCTCATGGGTCTTCAAACTTCTCAAATTCCAGTGGAGGCAGCACCAGCAATCAACTCAGTTGCCACTCCAAGTGGTGCTGTGTACCCAGCGGGAACTGTGGAGAGAGATGGTGTTTTTACTGTCAACAAAAACACTGAAGAAAATGTTTATCTAACTGGGGATAAACAGAACTCTGTGGAAACACAGGTTGTTCAGCAAACACTGCCAGCTGAATCTACCCTGTCTCTACCAGTGCAAACTTCAGAATTACCAGAAGGAACGCAGGAGAAAGAGGCCAGGTCGGAAACTCTGACTTCTCAGGACATGTACTATGACATCTACAGCAGGAGCCGGACCGAGACAGAAGCTAGCATCACATCCCCAGCCTCTGATTACGAGGGGGAGGGCACAGTAAATGTAGCAGGAGATTCGTCAGCTGTGAGGAGAATTGCTCAGCAGGCTTCACAACAACAAGGGCTAACTACTCCTGAGAGCATGGAAAGGTAATATTTATCAATGCTTGCCATGAATTACATTTTGTGAGTGGTTGCCAGTGAGTGGTAATAAGCCAAAAAGCAGGTTTAACCCAGGTAGCTGGGTGATTAGCATTGCACTGATTTGCATCAGTACATTATGTATGAAATAAAAACTAATAAGCTTTAACTTCCAACACTTAGATTACAGAATTGGGACTTACCCCAAATTTTCGGGTGACTCCATCAACCTTGTTCACGGAATGGACCCGTCTACTTCTTGAAAGGTTGATGGAGTCAACCGAAAATTTGGGGCAAGTCCCAATTCTGTAATCTAAGTGTTGGAAGTTAAAGCTTAGTCTTTATTTCATAATGACTTGTACTAACACAGATGAACTTTCATGCTGATTTGCATCTGATTCAGTGTTTATTATGCCTTAGTACCAATATTGTAATTTGCCTATGCCTACCAGTAGCAGCTGCTAAGTGGCTAAAAACAAGACATATGTTGCATAAGCCATGTACTTTGAATATTACTAAACATTGACAGAAGCTTAAAGAATTTCAGACATATTTCTCATGTCACACTGTAAATAATAACTAAAGACATCCTAGTATATAAACTGTACATAATTATTATTATTAATATGTATAATTATCATATTTTTTCTGGTTCCAGTGATGAGGGTGTGGCAGGCTACGGTAGCTATGGCAACAGCCTGGGGGTGCGATCTGGTTGGTCGTCGGCTGGGACGAAGGACAGCCTCCCTCCTGACCCCAGCAGACACAGGGCACCATCCTCATCCAGGGGTAGGGAAATTGGCTGTTATCTCTTGAAATCTTTGTCCACATACTTAGATCAGTCTTGTTACCTGATACACAGTCATGTTTTTTTCAGAGAATACGATTCCTTGTACTTTATATAATAATTATTATAGTAGTATTAGATTTGTGACGTTCCAATGTGTAAAGTATTAGCTTGTGACCATGAATTTCCCCAGTCAGTTATGCTAAATGTTAACTGCACCATGTCTACCACCAAAAGTAATTTTTAACGACACTATGCATATTATGAGTATTCTGAAATGACTGCACAGTCAGACAGTTTTTACCGTATCCTTGCTTCACTGTTGTTGTTTTTGTTCTCCAGGCAGTTTTGACTCCCTACTGAAGAGTTACTCCCCCCAGGGCAGCCTGGCCACAACTCCAGGTATGCAGGAGATCTTAGAGACACTGGCTGGGCCTGAGTCTGGAGCTGTGGAGGAACAGGTCTGTACTGTACATACATGCACAAACACTCACACACCTACACACACACACATTCATACACAACCCCAGGTATGCAGGAGATCTTAGAGACACTGGCTGGGCCTGAGTCTGGAGCTGTGGAGGAACAGGTCTGTACTGTACACACTGTAAACACACACACACACATGCACACATGCACCACACAAATACACACGCACTTACACTCACACTCATAACCCTGGATATGCAGGAGATCTTAGAGACACTGGCTGGGCCTGAGTCTGGACCTGTGGAGGAACAGGTCTGTACTGTGCACATACACTATAAACACACACACACACACACAAACACACACGCACTTACACTCACACTCATAACCCTGGATATGCAGGAGATCTTAGAGACACTGGCTGGGCCTGAGTCTGGACCTGTGGAGGAACAGGTCTGTACTGTACATACATGCATGCACAGGCACTCACACGCATGACTTTGTACATGTGTACACACACACACACACACACACATACACACAACCCCAGGTATGCAGGAGATCTTAGAGACACTGGCTGGGCCTGAGTCTGGACCTGGGGAGGAACAGGTCTGTACTGTACATACACATACATTTGTACACGCACACACACTATAAACATACACGCACTCACACACATGTACTCAATGACATACACACACACACACACACACGCAAACACACGCGCGCGCACACACACACACACACATACACACTCACACACAACCTCATGTATGCAGGAAATCCTGGACACAAACAGTCTTGTTATATAATAACCTCAATCAACATACAGCTAGCAGTGCAGTTGAATCTGAAGCTAATTGATGATTTGCAGAATGGAACAATGGGTACTACCATCTTCACAATTTGCCAATTTTTTTCCAATCACAGCAATTTCATATCATTCATAAATCAATTTTTGTCTCCAATTTCTTTGCTCAATGTTTATGTCTCTGTCTTTTTTTCTCTGCTTTGTTTTTGAAGATTTTTTTCATCCTGCTTGATGAAATTGATTTTGTTTGTGATCACCACTGACTGATGAACTGATCCCTGCTGAAATCTGTTGCTTAGGAACCAGCTAGTAGCCATTTGGAAGAAAGTGATGAGTTAGACAGAGAAGAGTTTGAGGTAATTCAGTCATGATTGTGGTAATTTTATCAGCATGGGGCACTTTGTTTCTCGTGTTGCTATTTTATTATGTCCTTTAAGTTTAACTTAGTTAGCATGCTTTCCTATTTCCTTTGTCATTTCAAGCAGCATTAAGCAACTAGCCTGGTGTCCAGCCTTGTTAGCTTTAGTCCGCTCCCCAAGATCTGCTCCCCGCCAACACTGTTGTTGGGGGGGAAGCGGATCTTGGGGAGCGGACTAAAGCTAACAAGGCTGGACACCAGGCTATGCAGCAACAGATTCGTTATCACATCTTAACACTTGCTCTTGTTTCTTCCATTGTTGAATGGCTGGCTACTCCATGTACTTGTCAAGAATTCAGACCATATAATATATGATCATATTTAACTTAATTTGATGAATATGATCCTCTGATCACTCTAAATCTGATTGTGGGCAAAAAGGAAATTTGTAACGCTTAGAAAATCATATTCTTTTTCACTGTGGAAGCTGAATTCAAATCTCAAACTTAGAGTCTGTGAAGATGAAGATGAACATGACTGCCTCCCTTTCAGGTTCTGCCCCTGGGCTCCTCTGTGACTTCTGGACATGCAGACCCTGTAAGTACATAAATAGCCATTTCTTTGATCACAACCTCTTATTTTTCACGAGCTGACGTTTCGATGACCGTCTGTCATCTTCATCAGGACAATTCTGACTGGCTTACTGTGCACTGACGCTAGATGTTACTTGGTGCATTAAAGGTGTTACATAGTTCACAGTGCACTGTTACTTGGTTCACAGTGCACTAAGCTAGTTTTTATTGTTAACAATGCATTTTGGAACGTATATGTAGTGTATTGTGACATACATAGTACTAGGCATTGTTACATCATAGGGACATATGCAGTTCCAATTGTAAACCTGTAAGTATATGTTTGTACCTCATGATAAACGTCATCTCTCCTCTATTGGAGTTCTAACCAGCGTTAAACTGATCAAGACATGGTTTTATCTTCTCAGAGAACGAAGGAACTGATGGCCCAGCTGACGTCCATCGGCAGAGAGAAGGGCCTCGATGTGCAGAACTTCAAGTGCAAGGAGTGCGAGAGGCAGATTGGGCTGAGTGAGTCAAAAATTTTAATTCACTGAAGAAACACAATTTAAAGAACACCAAAGATCTCCAGCATAATTTTCATCAATTATTATAGACAAAATATACCCAAACTTAAAACACGGCAAAACCTCTAGGTCTTTTTCCTTTCTACTACAAAATTGCAAAATTTAGTACCTGCAAAAATAAAGAAATACTATTATATCAATCAGTCATTCCACAGGCATCAGGTTTTGATCCATTATAAGCGGCTATAGATGTGCACAGGTCCCACTAGGTTATACATGTATATTAGATAAAATTATCAAATATACCTCACCAGATAATTAATCCGGAGGTATGATGATGAGATAAACTTGCAGTTACTAATTGTAGACTTTACCAAGTATGTTTCCCTTTTCCGCACAGTTTTTGGGAAGTACCGAGTGTGTAACTATGACGGCTGTTACTACTGTGAGGAGTGTCACGTTAATGAAGAAGCCATCATCCCAGCCCGAATCATCCTCAACTGGGACTTCAAAAAGCACAAAGGTGAGTGCTATGAATTAACAGCACAGTCCTTAAAGAACAACAAGGGTGTGCACTTAAGGGACCTTCCTGGTGTGAGTGGTTCAAACCTTACAGTCCCATATATATGGCCACACTTGGGGTTGTATTGAGGTCACCTGAGTTAGCGCCAAATGGCAGCTGCTCCAGACCCTTGCGATTAAGCCCCAGTATGTTGTAAGCTCCTCACAATTCAGCCCTTGGCTGTAAAGAGGGAGAGGCTGGCCCACCCCAATACCCAATACACTCGGAACTATAAAGTTGGTACTTCAAGAAGTACAAAGGGGAGAATTCAAAACTATAAACAAGCCTTCAAGAAGCACAGAGGTGAGCACACTTGTTGAAGAGAGCAAGCCTGTCCTTGGTGCTGAATGACAACTTTTGGAAGACTTTTGATAGATTTTGCTCTCTCCTTGGTGCTGAAGAACAACTTGTGGAAGTCTTTTTATAGATTTTGCTCTGGGGGATTGCAAAATTGACCTACTAGTACCAGACATATCTATTGTAAATCATATGACAAGTGAAAGTTTTTGTGCATTGAACAGGATTTTATCCCTGATCAAACTGCAAAATATCTGATGTCTGTTGTGTCCAGTTGCCCACAGCACAAAGCTGTTCCTGTTACAAGTGGAGGAGGAACCACTCATCAACCTGGAGGAGTGCAACCCTGACATCTACACCTACATCAAGGAGATGGCAGAGGTCAAGGTAAGAGGGCAGAGGTCAAGGTGAGAGGCCAGAGGTCAGGGTGAGATGACAGAGGTCAAGGTAAGAGGGCAGATGTCAAGGTGAGAGGTCAAGGTAAGAGGGCAGATGTCAAGGTGAGAGGTCAAGGTGAGAGGGCACAGAGGTCAAGGTGAGAGGTCAAGGTGAGATGGCAGACAGGAATATCAGGTGGTAGGGGTCAAGGAAAGATATCAGAAATCAAACTAAGATTACAGTCTAAGGTAAAAATGACTTTTTCTTAAGGATTTAATTGAAATATGTCAGTCAGATTACACAGTACTTATAGTGATTGCTTTAATCAAGATTGGATTTCTCCAGAAGATTGACTTGTAAAATTGAAAGTCTGTAAAGGCATTGGATAGTGATATTAATAGAACGTCACTGTATGTCCTCATATTGTTCCTTAGACCCTGCGGCTGCAGCTGAAGTACGTGAAGGCATACCTGTTCACCTGTAACCAGTCAGTCGCTGAGGATCTCAGGAAAAGGTACAACACAACCTGATAGTGATAGTCTGTCAGCTCTGAAGATTTTTCAACTTTATACCTCCTTGGTTCAACTGACTGTCATCATTCCTTGAGTTTGCAAGCAAAAAGCCTTTTGCTCAGCAAATGAACAAGGTCTTGTCTACAGATTCGAACATTGTTGCTAGGAGGATAGCATTACTCTGTAGTATGTCTACTAGGCATTTCCAGTAAAATTTTCTTATGTCTGTACCTTTCCCTTTTGTTCCAGAGTTTGGCCCAAGGACTACATGCTGGACAGGATCCACCTTTACTCAGTTGTTGTAAGTCAGGGAGACTTGTATATAACATTGTACATACAAGTGACTATGTATTTGTACATAATATTATGACCATGTAATATCCACATAACACTTGAGTTACTACTAGTAGGCTTTTGAATTTTGATGAAGCATACCATGTAATTTACAAGGAAAGGATCAAAATCAAAATTAAGGGTAAGACAGAAGTACAGTACAGTACTATTGCAGTTCCTCTAGCCTACATAAGAAATCCGTACAGTGTGTGTATGCAGAACTACAGTGCCATTAACAGCTACCAGGAGGAGCTTCTACCCTATGTACAAAGTCTATTGTGTGTTCAGGACTTGCTGCAGGTGACGTCAGGACAGCTTCAGCAGCACCTGAAGAAGGTTGTCAAACACGCGACCAAACACGTCTACAAGTGCCAGGTAATGAACACAATCATGTATTCTGTCTTAGATAAATGTCTAGTTCTTAGGGAACAAGGAAGAGCAATGTTTTTGGATGTGATATAATTTGGATCACAACAACACAATACTTTTGGCACACATACATTACAGAAACCATGACATGTCTCAAAATGAAATCTAAAACGAGCCGCGATATAATTATGGAAAAACGTTTTAATTATGGACTCCCGCCCATAAATCCCAAACGCTTAACCCAAGTCTTAATACTTTTTATGGTAACATATCAGGTGTTAATGAATATGCGGAAAGCGTTGATGAGTCCGTTGGGAATAGTCAAATTATACATAATTATACTATAATTATATATAATTATATATAATAATTTTGGTATTATACATAATTATACACAACCCTTAGGACAGTTATACATAATTATACATAACCCTTTGGACTGTTATACATAATTATACATAACCCTTTGGACCATTATCTATAATTATATATAACACTTTGGACCATTACATATAACTCTTTGTACCATTAATACAACGCTCAATACAAAATGCAATCTTTAAAAAGCAATACTATTATAAATATCTTGATGTGTTAAACGTTTGAGAGTGACTATCAGTCAAAGACTGAGAATTAATGGACCGGGTGCTAGACTAGTTTATATTTACTCCTTACAATATCAAAAAAAGTGAAGTCGGTAAAGTTGTAACTCTTTTACCATGCCTTCCCCCAGTTGTGCAGCCAGAAAGGGTTTCTGTGTGAGGTGTGCAATAGTCCAAATCCCATCTACCCATTTGAGACAGACTCCACCGTCAGGGTAAGTACACAAAGCAAGAGTATATGAGTGGTGTAAAATAGGGCAGTTATATTATGTAATGCAGTGCTGGCATGATGTCAAGTGGCAAGCACCCAATATTGGCATGCATAGTCTACTGGTTCCTTACCTTGAAGACCTTACAAGAATATCAACGTTTTTCATACGTCTGTGTTGCGTAATGCAAGGTGATTTTTTTATAAACTTAAACTGAGGTTGTAGTTCAAATCGTGGCTGTTGTGCCAAAAATGAACGTCACTGGAAAGGTTTCTTACGTGCGCTACCGGTAGTGTAGTCTTTGCATGGAGACAAGCAAACAGTAACTGTTGCATGTTCAACCTTCTCCCTGCTGTCTAACACCGTAACCAATAGACACTTGCTAGCCAAATGGCCACTACAGTGTGCTACTGGTTAAGGACTTTCTTCTTCTTCTTTCATACTGCTTAGCCCAATAGGAATTAAATTACTAGCAGCTGAACGTGTGTTAATTACAAAACAAGTGACCAGCCGATCTACAAATAAAACAAACTGAAGGTAAACTGAAGGTAAGGGCACTAAGAAACACATTTTTCCGCAGTGTGATCGGTGTAAGGCTGTGTACCACGCCAAGTGTCGTACGGAGAACCGCCCGTGTCCCAAGTGCACCAGACGAGACCTGCGCAGGTCGCAGTTTCGAACCGCGGAGGACACGTCACCGGACTTCGCTTTTCCCGTGTAGATGTAAAGATCTTAGTTAGGCCACACTGAATCAGATTTGATTTTATGGATGACATCCGTGCGCGCATTGATTTTTGGATATTCTAAAAAACACCGATGACGACGCTCTTGCCTGGGTGCCATCCTCCGTAGTCCATGGTAACTAGCAAAAATAGTAAGCCAGTAGTACGTACAGAGGATGGCACACAGGCTGCCGAAGCTCCACGGAACTCAAGTACAGTGCTGACTCATTTATCAACCGCAAGCATCAAGGGAGCGGTCGAAGCCATGTCCATCCAGGATGTTCTGTTTTGCCGCATATATTCCACAAAAGGCCAGCATGTGCCGGCTTTTCGTAAAAGGCGCTATATACATGTACTACCACAAATTCACAATAGCAGCTTTGTATACATGAATACAACATCCAGACAATAAAAATGCTGCTAAACCACATGAGGTTTAGCAGCATTTTTATTGTCTGGATGTTGTTGTTTTTTATTCAGAGAATGCCATCCATAAGATTAAGCCAGTGTGGCCTTAGCGGTAGTAAGACTAGCGTGGGCACCGTTCTGGTATGGGTTATATGTCCGCCTTAAACGTCACAGCAAGGTTGTACGTGGGAGTAATCATGACAAAAGTCTCAAAGACAGTGGCAAATAGCATATCGTATGTGGAATTGTGGATGTATGCAGAAAGTAAGAGGCGACAGGTTGATTTGTTTGCCTTATGTCATCCACCTGCTAGCATGGGTACGTTCCCAGTCAGACTTACACAAAGCTCTGCTCCAAACCAGTCTGAAACCGATGATATCAACTTGCCTGATGATGATGTTTGTAATGAGATAGTTTGTGCTAACTAAACTCGGTACTGATTTGGAATTGCATATTAACCAATAACTAGCTCATGGACGACGTCCTGTAGTAACTTCTCTGAAGGTTTGAAATGTATGTATTTGTAATTATAACATATAAACAGGGTGACAAAGAGGCTGTTGTTGCACAAAATAGAGCAGATTCCTAGCGGCAATGGCAGCAGATACGTGTACACGAAGCAGTAATCAGCAAGCAAAGTCTTGCAGAGTCTTAAAGTTAGGACTCTGATTGGGTCATTAAGGGAATAATTGAAAAGACACAGCGTCGTTTCCAGTTTGTTGTAAGTATTCGAATCTGTGTTAGAGGAAAGATGCTGTGTCCAACACCCTAAAGGCTTGTATGATGGGGATGTCAGATGTTGGTGTGTAACGTAATAGCTGCTATGTCTAAATAAGGTTAATGCTGAAGTAAGGAACACTAAGGTAAGTAAGATAAGGTGAATGGTTTAGGAATTTACTGATTATAAATGTGATTCAATTGTGTATACATATAAGAATATTGTCTACCAAGCAAGTTGTATATATACTTAAGTACTTACCAGCCGCGAATAATTGGGGTGCTTATTTTAAAACCATGATATTTGTTCTGCTTTTGTAATAAAATAGAGGTTTAAGTTCGCTACGAGCAAGAAAGAATGATTCAAAACGCCAAGCCTCTGTAATGATGTATAGCTTTAATACCAAAACAAGCGGATATGTCGCTCTTCAAGCCCTTGAATTGATTTCAAGTGTCACAGAGCAAAGCAATGTGTTGCATTTCCTCAAGTTTACGGCAGGGGGCTTCACATTTGCTCCACTCCCACACGGCAAGAAAAATGTGCATATTTTTGTTCTTCCCCTTTTTGAGAGCATTTTCTGCATGCTCTCCAGGATTACAGTAAATTACCAAATGAACATATATAAGATACAGCTGCATTTTATGAACTGCAAGAAGGAAAACGTGTTTTTATTGGGGCAAAATATACAGCCTTGGTCTTGTAGAATATCAAAACAAAATTATTTGCAACCAAAGCCTTAAGGGCGCCCAAAGCATTTCAGGGCAGTAAGTTTTCTAATAAGTTTTTCAATGCATGCAGTAAGTTAAATCAACTGTATTCCATAGCATACTTATGTCTGTTGCGCAAAAATTTAGTTCCATTGGTTTTCATTAAATAAGAGATTGCATAATGGAAAATAGCTATCATATGTGTGAGACTTTTATTGAAAAGAAAACGGCATTAACAGATTGCAGGCTTACATGAAAGGTTATATAAATGGCATGTGTGGTAGATGCACAAGATACGTGCGTTGTAGCGCCTTATGAACGCGCACCCTTCTATGGATGGCAACAGCTTCAGCCAGCCCTCCGGACGAATCACCCACCCGATAAACCAAGACATATGCGCACAGACTAGAGAGCTTAGCGATTAGCTACTCAGTTTCCATCATAAAAATATCTTCTATACACTTCTTACTTCAGAAGTAATCTCCGAAGATATACGAATTTATGATACCCAACGGCGAGTGGATATGATACACTGTACGTAACCATCTGTAACGACTGAGAAGTTCTTGGCAAGTAAGCCATGATAAGGCGTCGGTTTAATGGTGCAGATATTGAAAGCCGATATAGCTCCTAAGTCGTCTGTAGGTCGCCACTTTCAAAACGAAAACCATATCCGAGAGGACACCAGGTTTACTGTTCGCCTGGCGCTCATTCATGCCCGTACATTCAGGACCTCCAATTCCAGACTTCCACGATCCGGCATAAGTCTGACAGATGACGTGTTGAAGGGTACCCTGAAGGAAAACGGAGAAAAGATTTGTGTAATGATTTTTCCATTACGTTCAGGCACTTAAGAAAAAGTTTCGATGGTTATCTTAGCATATCTTTGGATATAGCTCATTCGGGATGTTTGACGATTATTGTAAGTCACTTATTCAGAAGCAGAAGTACGTTAAAAGATTCCAAAGACGCGTCTGACGAAGGATGCATCAATGTAAACAGCCAAGTAGTTTATCATGACTTACTTACTTCTCATGTCTGCCTCAGCTTGGATGGTGACCATGAAGAAGCATCGGGCATTGAGTACGTTTTGACAGCGCGGATTCCACGAGCACATCGACGTCTTAGCGGCATAAGCAGCGGTTCTTTCATAGCCGAGAACACCACAAGAATGTCCATCGATGTTTGGGGGAGATTGAAGTCATCCGTCTTGGAAAGCAATCCTTGTACCGACGGAGTCTCCAAGAGTGCCTGTCGTGCAGGTTTTCTCTTGAAGTTGCAGACATTTGAAGGATGTGCTATGTGAGAGTCTGTAGATCTTTAGCCAAATACACAAGACATAGTGTGAAAGCCCGATGGCGATGGTTTCCATGGTAAAAGTCGGTCTTACAGGCTGCCACACACATAGCTGTTCATCGGGCGCCGCAGGATGAAGGAATCTCACACTGTACTTTCAAAGATTACCAAAAAGCAGATGTGAGTGGTAGCATTGCACATTCAATATGTTATAGGCTGCCGGTGTAATCCCAAAGTTTGCCGCAAGGCGGTGGATGTTAGTGTGTTCCCCCATCGGCAGGACCAGTGCTATAGGCTGCCGAGTTGCGGTGAGGAACTCCCTACTGCAGGCGTCCGGTGGCTCGTCCCGATGCGGAGAGCTGGAGATGGAATAACGAGACAGAGAAAATGAGAATAACAATCTTCCAGATCTGATTCTTATCACAAAAATACGTTATGTAACCAAAGAGGTTTAAAATCATCATGTATTGAGCCTCCTTGATCCAACCATGCTTTATTCAATTCACCTGTGGGCATTCTCTAACTGTAGTAGGCATTTCATCGGTCTCGTAAGACCATGAAGAAGAATCTTCTACGTATCGTGTACTTATTCTTTGCTTTACGCTTAGAGCGCTAGCGCTGGGGGTTCACAGCCAAGGGGCAGGGATATGAGGGTAACATTCTCGCAATCTTAACGTGATGTGAAGATACATATATGGTTTATTCTGCATCAGAAAAGTAAGTAGCAATTTCTGCCATTGGCACAACGTACATTAAAACATGCACACGATAAATTCTTTCAAAGGTCGATGTCGTATAATGATTTGTTGGCCTTTTATTTGGCTTATTTCTAAGTGTCTGACTTGCAAACCACAACTTGTATACTGTAGTAAGTGGTGTAGAATCAAAGGTGCGACAAAACAGACACCTCTGAAATCAAAATGACTACATTTAACCGTCTATGCTGCCAGCTGATGGCTGCCATTATCTATGCCATTAACTTACCAACCAGACATGTTGTCCAGTACTAGAGTCATTCTTCATCATATTCTATCGTCGATATTTACATCCATGTAAAGTCAGAAACATCTACACGAAAATCGTTCCTTTAGCTACGAAATTCGTAAACTCAAAATAGATTCCTACAAGAATAGATTCCCTCTTTTATTATTGGATTCCCGTAAGATTCCTAATGGCGTTTTGACGCGCAGACCAAGTGACAGCAATATCCTAGTCTTACTAATGATTTAAACATGCTGGGCTGTATGGTGTCATGTCTGGTACATGAGGACAGGACTGTGCTTCGGGCGTATCTCATGGATAAAACACGCACGTCTGTTCCCCCGTCCTCTCAGGTGTTTACTGTATAATGACACCGGTTTATTGGTCTTGCCGCTGGGGACGGAGTGACTGAATTATGTTCCAGTTGTCAGAAAGCAGGTGTGTGAAAAATTTTAATTACCAAAACGGCACATCACAGTAGATGCGACTGGATGTAGTTTAAGCTATACGGTTTCACTCATAGAATTGTGAAGATTCAACAATGACCAGTAATGTTAAAACAAGTAGCTCTTGTTTAAGTGCGTGGTTTAAGTCCAATGACATGGTATGTGGTATGTGCTAACCATGGATAGTTGATTTTAAGTGCCTGATTTTGCCTCTGCTTGCATGTTGGGAAAACATGGCACAGTGAATGACCAGCCGCCATCTTGGATGAAGTCTACCCTCCAACATGGCGGCTGTTTTCGTCTACAAAGTCGTGCCGTGACTTTCATATTCTGGTGGAATTCTTCACCTTTTGGTGAGAAGGAGAATCTGACGTAGTTGGAGGGGAACAGGCCTATCCTGCCCCTCAGGTAACCCAAGCACCAGCCGCCATCTTCCCCCTCCAGAACCTCGATGACGTCATCCACCTCCAGGCGTAACTCGTTTTCCTCTCGCGGCAAGTAGGAGTATACGGCACGGGCATGCCGCCTTTCTACGAAACAAAACAATAAGAATTAAGAAATTGGAGATCTCAAACTTCGAAGAAGTATTCTGGCTTTTCGTGACCGGCACGTTCATCCCATTTACTGTGTCTGACCTTTTTTGATCTGTCATTCTGTCTGTCAATATTTCCCTCTCCCACTTGCTGTTCGGGCAAACATACACATACACAAACAAGCCTACAGCTCAGCCCCCCAAAAGAAATACTCCCGTACCCGCATCAACAACAGTAAGAACACGACACGGGCATAGCGTTTATCTGTAACACCGCAAAAAAGTTTAAGATTGCCTTAATGTTTTATCATCACTTTCGGTGGCCATGATCTTCATGACTTCGCATCGTTTATGTTACAGACAGAACAGATAATGGCCACGCTTTAAAACACATTACGGTATCTCTGTTCTGCTCTTGATGTCTTTCTGTGTAAGGTTTAGAATAATACAGTAGGAGGGCAGCAATGCAGTAGATGATAAGAACAGACAGGATACGAAGCTACTCAAATTCCTCCAGGGAACGATAATCAGTCCTGCCCACAGAATTGTCAGTCCAACCTTTGGTACATCTACATGCGCGCTGTGGTCTCCTACTGAGGGGTTAATGATCATCCTTACCGCATGTACATGTATGGCCGGGGGGCTGCATGCATAAGCGACCATCTTACCTCTAAAGGCGATGCAGAGAGCGTTTCACAGATACATAAGGAAGTTTCTGGCTTTTGATAGCAAACAGTACAGCGATACTACTAGAGCATACCATGAAGGTTATAGTCTTATGGGAGACAAACCTTTCACAGATACAAAAGGAAATTCTGACCTCCAAGCAGATTCTCTGGAGCAAGTAAAGTCCATATTGGCCGCCTGTAGCCATTGGCCACCGTATGGGATATTGCCTGGCCAATTTGAAACTGTCTTGCCAATTTGATACTGTATCACAGTCACCCAAAGATCTGCTCGGAGCAAACAGTATGGCGAATGCACTACTAGATCATATCGTGAATATTGTGTTCTTATGAGAGACAAACCTTTCTGTCCCAGAGTCCTCCGGATTGTGTTGACTCCCCCATTGCAAGGCGTTCCGTTCGTGGGCTTGTCTGTTGGATGTTAACAAAATAACGTCATAAATAAATAGATAAATAAAACGTATTCTTTATCATGGCTTTGATTGACTTGAATCAGTATTCAGTCATATAAAACCTTTATTAACTAATTATCATCACACTTTCTAACATTGTGTCTTTAATGTAATTTTCAATATCGATGATAATTGCTCGTCCATTCCTGATGCAAATTTATGATAATACTCAACGCGTACGTGTGTACCTGGTTTTAATTTACTATCGTGCTTAATTTCGTTACATAAGGTCACGTACCGGGTGTAGTTACGTGTGGTGATGACGTAGGCCTTGTGACGTAGCCTGACGTAACGGGCGTGGGTACGTAACGCGTCGTGACGTCGTGGGGTGACGTAGCGGGCGTTCCGACGTAGGGCGTCGCCGCTGCGTAAGCCGGTGAGTGCTCTGTTGGTCCTTCCGTGCGATTTGCCTGTTGTCTGGCCGTCTTGGGATAAACAGGGATCCGCTTCTTGCCACACTGGAGCTGCCGCCTGCGCACGATGTAGGTGGAGAGCGCGACGCACACCACGATCGCCAGGACGCTGTCTGTAGCACCAACTACAACCGCTAGGGTGGAGATGCCAATGCCCAGTCGGGACTCTGTAAGGCAACGCCAGAAGCGATTAAGTGTGAACCAGACTAGCCTCTGCTATTCACCTCGGATCGCTGGAAAATTACTAGAAATTGGCCGAAATAAAGGGATAGTATACCAAAGAAGATCCCGGGCCATAGAAGTTCCAATTTGCGATCTTCTATTAGGCCAAATCTTCTCTGGTATACTCGTACTATCCCTTTATTTCGGCCGATTTCTACTATTTTTCTGGCGATCCGCGCTGCCTGGCAGAGGCTTCACCAGACTCTTTTGCAGGCTGAAGAGATAGTAGGAATGGGCGAAAAAAGGGGATTTAATAGGCCAGAGGAGTTGGCCAGCCAGAGAGGGTCCATTTACCTGCACGGAAGCGATTAGAGCAAACCTTAAACGACTTTTAATTCACACACTCAGCTGTAATGCATGGGGGCCATTTAGTCTTAGCGCCATGCACTATTTCAACTTTTCGACATCTAGAAAACCACTGAAGTTTCGGCAGACAAATATCGAATAGCAGTACCCTCGATATTGATCTGAATCTGACCTTGAGACCTACAACATGACCTTGAGGTACGCACATAGTTTATTATGCCGTGCGGTGACTAGAATATCATATTACATCTCTTGCACTTTGAACTTTATTCGTCATCTTTACAGCGGTGGCACCAAGCGGACGTGCCCTGTGCAGAATACCAAATTAAAAACAAATTATATTCAAACATTAAGACACCTAACTAACAATAAAAGAACTAAGAAAATTATAACAGATTGTACTTGCTTACCTCTGATGGTGACCTGCAGTGACCTTGACGCCCCCCTCCCCACACGGTTGCTGGTCCTGCACCAGTAGGTGCCGCTGTCGTTGACGGTGACGTCACGCAGCTGCAGGGTGGAGGTCCAGGCGTCCCTGGGGGTCGCAGAACACAGTATTAATTCATGACTTTCACACTTCCCATAATGCCTAGTAAATATCACGGATATGACGTAAGATGCAGATATACGTAATGCGACCGTGCGAGTAGGAGAGTCTTCGGTAGAAGGTAGATTCAGGATGCAGTACAGGTCATTTCAAAGTGTACGTTACGAGCAGATACGCCGACAGGATTTTTTTGGTTTCTAGATATTTTGTAGTTTGTGCCTTCTTCTCAAACATGGGGTCCTTAACTATAGAAATCCCCATAGGGTGAAAACTGTGCTCTGCTACCTTAACTATAGAAATCTCCATAGGGCGAAAACCGTGTTCTGCTACCTGGTCAGGCGGCTGGTGGTGCTGGGCAGCCACACCCCGTCACGTGACCAGGTGATGTTGGGAGGGGGGTTTCCGTCCGCCACGCACTGTAGGGTGATGTGGTCAGACACCGTGGCCGTCACGGAGTCAGAAATGCTCAGGACTGACGATGGATCTGAAAAAAAATTAAAAAAAAAAGGATCGAAGGAGCTCAAAGCTCAAAGAACAGGCAGCGTACATTAGTGTCAGTCAGTGATGTGGCGCGGACACCGTCGCTGTCACCGAGTCTGACATACTAATACTTATATCAATGGTTTATTTTGCATTAAAACACAACAACACTGTCCCAAAAATGGCAGCCAGAGGCTGAATTGACATTGGGGCATCACATTAATAGTATAAAACGTCATATTAAGCGATTAGAATAGAAATAAACCATTACATAAAATGTATATAAAATATTGTCAACGACGTTTCAAGTGCAAATTAATATCACAAGTGCAGGAGGTATCAGCACCCTTCGAGTTGATAGCAAGTTTATATGTGCGTGCATAGATAGGAAGTTATGAAATTAATTCACTCTCGCGCCTCTGTAATTCTCTATCTGTTTTTTTAGAACTGGGCTAATCAGAAAACAGCCGAAGACCACCAAACCCCCAGTTCTATAAGCCTGCTACGGAGGTTACACACACGCACATTGCCCTTCGTCCGGCCGGTTCAGGACAGTATCAATCGTACCGCAGCTGCAGTATACGCTAACATTGATCCGCGCAGAGATAGGATTACGGTTAATAATCATGGGCATTATTTCTTTATATTCTTGATATGAATTGTTAGTTTTTCGTTCATACAAACAGCCCGGCCGGGCCCCGGTTTGGAAATGTGACCTAGGCATCAGGAGAGCATCAATCGTACCGCAGCTGCAGTATACGCTAACATTGATCCTCGCGCAGATAGGATTACGGTTCACGGCCAGATTATCCGCGGGGTCGGATCGATGATCCTTAGAGCCTCATCGACCCCAACTTTCCCCGTCCGATACCGCCGTCAGTCTCAGCGCGCGCGCACGTGAACTGATAAGCGGTGAAGTTCTCCAGGCTTAATGGCAGGGTAAAGTTGATTTAGCGCGCTAATGGACGGGACTGAGGCGGCACTGACAAGCCGGAGCGGTAAGACACAGTCTTTGGGCCCGCGGTTGGCGTTAATGAGACGGCTCTTCTGTCCCGCGGACGGCTAACAATAGCACTAATCACGTTATCAGCAAGGAACAGCTAACAAGGCTACCAATCACTGCCGCCAACCAAAGCTGACAGTTGAGGTAACAGGGACTGGCATTGGGCAATGAGGAACAAATCAGATTGTAGCTTTCCGTGCAGAAACTGCCCAGGAATTAGGTTTCAACAGCAGTGTGCCGTCAAGTGATACCGTCAGCACCTAGGCTAATAACATGTCGAAGCTTCTTCGATTGCAAATGGGTGTCACGAGTACTGAAATGTAGTGGCGGTCATATTTTTAGGCTCTTCTTTCCCTTGCATTATCTAGTTGACGGAATTAATAAATTAATAAATATAATAACGAAATAAAATAAAATAATAATGAACAAATGAATTAACGGGGATAATTCAATCAGTCCGGCTATATTGTCTATATACAGTCAGAAAATAGCACATAAAAGCTCCCAAAGACCCTGAAGACCCCCAGTTTTGGGCATGCTATGGAGGCTACGTATGTGTGTGTTTTATACCGTAGGCGACTGTCATCGGGCTTATAGCTGACATGATGCACGACAAACGGAGACGAATGTGAGTATTAACGCTGAATACTTTATCTGCAAGCGATGACTGGAATTGAGAGGCGTGTGTATAATTTATCAGGCTTGTCAGTAGGGCATGTAATGAACACGCCTCGCCACTGATAGGTTGAGATTGATTTTACGCGTACCCATCATAAATACTCAGACCTGCACATTTATAATGTATGTCATTATTGTGAAATGTCCCTTCCCTCACGTACGTTTGTCAGGTCGTGTAAGTCTTATCTGGAAATGGTAACTTGATAACAGCGTTAGGCGATGCCTATTTGTAGCTCTTTATCTAATATGCAAGCAATTATCGTAAACTAACGCGCGAATGTACGGTGTTTAGGTCTTATCTGACAAAGACAGCTTGATAGAAATACGCAGGACGTTTTGATAGATAAAGCACGTCGGTAGAACGTATTGCGCCTGCGCGAAATCCGTAATGTATTTTGCATAGCACTTCAGTAGAACGTCTCATATAACTTATATTATAAGGTCGTACTTGCGTGTCATATAACTTATATTATAAGGTCGTACTTGCGTGTATAAGGTTAACATCTCGTCTGTAGTTTCCAAATGTTGTGTCGAAAATGATATCCTCTGCAACAGGCAAATTCTGCTGCAAAAATCCAACGAAAACCGCGAAAAAACAGGGTTTTGCGCAGGCTCAGTACGTTCTGCCGACATGCTGATAGATTAGCCTCTACCAGGCTTGGGGAGGCGGCTGGAAAGAGTAGAAATCGGCCAAATAGAGAGATAAGCATGCCAAGGGAGTTTGTCCGTTGGGGTGCGTCGAAATGTTCTCTCAAAGAACAAACTCCCTTGGCATGCTTATCCCTCTATTTGGCCGATTTCTACTCTTTGCAGACGCCTCCCCAAGCCTGCAGCTGGTAGAGGCTACTGATAGATAACAATTTTAAACTCCTTACAGTACACATTCAGGGCCAGGCTGGCTCTGACGACGGTGACCACGTGATCAGCCACGCATGCGTACACGCCGGAGTCTGCCCTGCCCACGTGACGTATGTGCAGGGCGGGTCTCTGTAGGGTCCCTCCGACGAACTTGGTGTGAGACCCTGACGTGTCAATCGTCACGCCGTTCTTCTCCCAGTGCAGTGACGTCACGTTCGGCTTGGCGCCCTGCACTGCGCATGTCAGCAGAGCTGGCTTCCCCCAGGCGGTGACGTAAGGGTTGGACGGGCCTACCCTCAGTGTAGGGGGGACTGGTCAGAGAGAGAACAGAACATATATCTGACAGAACATGTTGTTTTTAAACTGGTCTGAAACACATTGAAGGAAACAATCACATGACATAATTTAATGGGTACCATACATGTACAACTAGTAAAGCCCATGATTCTCAGTAAAGTAGATTTAGACCCCCCACATGAGTAGTATACGCTATAGATATCAGTGCAAGCTTCCAGACACCTCTGACCCGCTTCTGATCACGTTGTCGCAATATTAGGTGCGTGAAGTGAGTCAAACACCCTGAAGAAGGCTATAGGATCACCCAAAGACTTTGGAAGTACTTTATTGCTTTGAAAATAATTTCTACTTGATAATAGGAATGCCCACCTTACACCTGTTGCATGTAATACATGGATTTAAAGGCCCATATAAAGTAGCTGCGATAAAATCTGACATTAGCGTACCCATAAGGAAGAGTTGGACCTGCCCCTCGCTGCTGCCGACCCCCTCCACAGACACAGACAGGATGTACTTCCCCTCGTCTGCCGGTTTGGTGCGGGCGATCCTGAGGGACGCCTGGTCCTCTAGAGAAGTCCTGCCGACGTAATCTCCGTACGACTCCCTGGTCTGGAGAGGAGGGTAGTAGGAGAAGATCTGCGTGCGGGAAGTCGGTTCTCTGGGGTCCAGTTTGTACCAGGCGATGTTCATGACCCTCCTGTCGGTGCTGAAGGTGGCGGGGAGGGTCACGGGGTCTCCCAGGGTGCCGTACGTCACTTCCGGTAGAGTTAGGTTGACTCCGGAGGCTCCACACACTGCAAAGAAGCAAAAAAGGTTCTGAATTTTAAAAAAACTTCTAAGGCCAACGTCTTTTTTCTATTCCAACATTTATGACAAGACATGGTGACGGCACGCTCCAGTTTTGTCAACTTCTTTGTATGCCGCCACCAACGCAGACAAACACATGAGCGGACAAGGGACGTTCTCATTTTCACCTGAGTAAAGCGAGAAAATTCGTATGAACTGCCTTTCCCAAGGGCACAAGATCGGTGCCCTTGGGTTCGGGTTCGGTTCCGAGCCGAACGCTCTGTCATTACGCCATAAGACCCCACGACGACCAACTTCGCTAATATAAAAGCTTGTAGTTTACAAACAGTTCTCCATATAATACAAGTTCAGTTATAGCAATATTGTTATAATTGAATCTATGACCTTATTAAACCATCTTGTTAAGTGCGAGGTCAGTACTGGCATGCAAAAGTTCGCATTCAACACACGCGTCCCCAGGCACGTTATTTTATAAATGTACTTTCAGCCTCGCTCCATTATAGCCTTTCTAACGCCTGGCGTTATCCAGGAGGATCAGTGATGGTAATCTCTGCCATTGGAGAACTCGTCAGCCCGTGTAACACCAACGTTTGATCTTCTTGTGAAGCGGCCAATACTGTCGGGTGGGTTTAGCGTTACTGGCACATAAGCTGTCCCGGGAGTTTGTACTGCATTTGACTTGAAACAAAAGAGATAGTAACAAGCCATTTATAAAGATAAAAGTATCAGTATATATTTATGATCTAGAGATGCGGCCACTGTAGGGTGGGTTTAATTTTACTGACACATAAGCAGTCCCTGGCGTTTGTACAGCATTTGACTTGAAACAAAAGAGATAGTAACAAGCCATTTATAAAGATATCCACTAGAGCCATAGTATCAGAATATATGTATGATCTAGAGATGCGGCCAATACTGTAGGGTAGGTTTAATGTTACTGACACATAAGCAGTCCCTGGTGTTTGTACAGCATTTGACTTGAAACAAAAGAGATAATAGCACGCCATTTATAAAGATATCCACTAGAGCCATAGTATCAGAATATATGTATGATCTAGAGATGCGGCCAAGACTGTGGGATGGGCTTAATTTTACAGGCATATGAGTACTACCTGCGTTTGTTCAGTATTTGACTTGAAACAAAAGTGATAATAACAAGCCATTTATAAAGATAAACACTAGAGCCATAGTATCAGTATATATTTATGATGTAGAGATGCGGCCAATACTTTAGGGAGGGTTTAGCGTTACTGGCACATAAGTACTCCCTGCGTTTGTTCAGCATTTGACTTGAAACAAAAGAGATAATAGCAAGCCATTTATAAAGATATCCACTAGAGCCATAGTATCAGAATATATGTATGATCTAGAGATGCGGCCAAGACTGTGGGATGGGCTAAATTTTACAGGCATATGAGTACTACCTGCGTTTGTTCAGTATTTGACTTGAAACAAAAGAGATAATAACAAGCCATTTATAAAGATATCCACTAGAGCCATAGTATCAGAATATATTTATGATCTAGAGATGCAGCCAATACTGTAGGGTGGGTTTAGCGTTACTGGCACATAAGCAGTCCCTGGTGCTTGTACTGCATTTGACTTGAAACAAAAGAGATAATAACAAGCCATTTATAAAGATATCCACTAGAGCCATAGTATCGGAATATATTTATGATCTAGAGATGCGGCCAAAACTGTAGGGTGTTAAAGTTACAAGCTTTCCCTTGCGTTTTTTCAGCATTCGACATGAAAGAAAAGTGATATGTATGAATGAATGACTGTTTATTATCGTGCCATTGCGATCAATATAATGGCAATAGCAAGCCATTTATAAAGATGAACATTGGAGTTATCAGAATATTTATAATCTAGAGATGTAACCAATACTGCAGGGCATGTCTGTTGCTTACTATTGGTACTGGTACAGCGCTGGCGTTGAAATAAAAACGACAAAAACAAAGATGAAAATTTTGGAGCCATTATTATATATTAGGATCATCATCATCATCTTAAGTACTGCTGAGCCCAATATTGACATTGGATTACTAGCAGCTGCACATGTTGTTAATTACAAAACAAGTGACCGGTACAAGTAAAAACAAGGGCAACTAAAGGAGGGGACACTACGGAACGTAATAACTGAGTCTGTTGGTGTAAAGGACAAGACAGTGCATTTAGTGTGTTAGTAGGACATATATATATACATATATACAAGACGTGTAGGGGCGACTCAATGCAGCAGGGTCCTCGCCAGTCCAGATTTGAACTGGGCGAGGGACCCCGCCTCCGCCACACCAGGCTCAAGGATATGTATGATCTAGGGATGTCAACAATGCTATTGGGCAGGCGTAACGTTTATTAGCACACAGTCACTCTCATGTAACTGTACAGCACTAGCGTCGAAGGAAAAAGGATAGAACAAGCTATTCATAAACGTAAGATAAACATTGTACTATCCATCAGGACATGCACATGGTTTTTCGATGCGCTGCTGCCAGCACTACTGGGCAGGATTAACGTGTAATGGCTCATAAACACTTTCATTATTGACGTCGAACAAAAAGTGATAAAAACGGGCTATCAGTAAAAGTAAGCACTTGAGCCACCCAAGAAATCTATGCAGATGTGAAGGACGTATTCCCAATGCAGCAACGCATGGTGCCTTGAATAGACTATGCACCTCACAGGTATATAATGACGACTTAGTACCCATTATAAGTTGGCGGCCACGTAAGCATTATTTGGCATTGGTACGGCTTTGGCACCAGAAGAAAAGTGATGACAAGGAGCTATTTGTACAGAAGAACTCTCGATATATTCCTGTCGATATTTTGCAGTCTCCAAGCCTTTCATGCACCAATTCCCGATCTAACAGCCGTATGCTGGCCATAAGGCCCGGTGATTAGAATCTTCTCAATGGTGAGGAGGGTTCTTGTCATCACTCATGTCAGCGTGTGTTCGTTCATATTGTACACGGTTACTTGAACGCTTGAGTAGAAGGACAATTTTTTTTACAATGAGAACTGGCATACAGTAAGCAAACATTTTATTAGTACAATCATCCCAACTCGTAAGAAGGCTACCCTCGAATGAAGACGGGGGCTACTCAATAGTTTTTTTTTATTCCAACATTTTACGACTGGACCTGGTGACGGCACATTCAAGCTATTTCAACTTATTTTATGCCGCCACCAACGCAGAGGACAAATACAGGACAGGACGATACTCATGTTCACTTGAGTTAAGTCAGAAAAGTCGTGTTAAGTGCCTTTCCTTAGGGCACGAGATCGGTGGCATGTCAGGACTTGAACCCGGGACCTCTTGGTTCTGAGTCAAGCACTCTGCCTTTACTCTAATCAGTAAGTTTCATAACAGTGTTTAGTATGGTTGATGACACACTTCCTGAAGTATCCGACTGTGCCTGCCATTCTGGGAAAATACCAACCGTACCTGTCTTTCCCCACAATGGCCGACCGTAACTGTCTTTCCGGAAAATGGCCGACTTATCATCACTATTCCTTCCGACCTGAAAACTACTAGTCAGTCGTATTTATTACCTTGCTGGAAAATAGCTTGTCGTAATTAATAATGCTACGATGATAACTACTTGACAATATACATTGCTACGATTACCTCACAAACCGTCTAAGCCTAGATTAGTCGTTAGATCTCGTCGTCACAATCAATCAACTTCCAGTAAAACGGGGCGAAGGTTTGATACAAGATAAGAGTTTTTAAACTTCACTGACATGCATGTGACGACGCCATCATCAACTTTTAACGTCGCCATTTCATTGCTATGCTGCACTTTAATTATCGTAAAAATCATGGGAAGAAAGATTTTATCTTGTCTATAAGCCCTCTGTCTATAAACCTGTGAGTACAGTGCACTTAATCTCTCTGGTCTTAAAACCTTTTACTGTGCTATTCTAGATGCAGAGACGGAAACTCCCATAAACTCCACACAATTTACAACTCAGCCGCGATAAGCAATTAAACGCCCTTCTATTGTTGGAGACTTGGGGAAGATAAAACACCTTATCATTTTCTTTATTCATTAGTGATCATACGGAGTCCCTTTACTCGCAAAAACTGACTTTGTTTGCTTTCCCTCCAAAAGGATCATCGACCGTCTTTCTAGCTAGTTGTGTGCTTTCTGAACAGTGTGATACATTTGGCATCTGAAGATATAGTCTGTGAAACTCTTCCAAACTCTTCCAAATTCATCCTTATTCATTAGTGACCATAAAATGGTTTGGTTGGGATGGTGGATTTTGTTTGCTTTCTCTTCACCGGGATCCTTGACCCTCTCGCTAGCTAATTCTGGTATTTCTGTAGGTTTTGTTGAACAATGAAATGTAAGTGGCATCTGAAGATATGGGCTGGGAAACTCACCCAAATTCTGAGACATTTCATCTTTATTCAAGTGATCATATGGTGCTTTGGTTAAGATGTTCCATTACTTACAAACGGTAGACTTTGTACATGTGTACTTTTTTCCACAAGGTCCTTGGCCTTCTTTCTATCTACTTCTACGCTTTCCGGAGGTTTTTGTGAACGGTGAAATGCATTTGGCATCTGATGATGGCAAATGCTGGCAACGTTTCATCTTTATTCATGTGATCAAAAGGTAGACTTTGTTTACTTTCTTTCCACAAATTCCCTGGCCTTCTATCTACTCTAGGCTTTCTGGCGGTTGAACGGTAAAATGCATGTGACAGCTGAAGATATGGACTGAGAAGCTCTTTCAAATTCTAACAACATGATGTCCCTTTACTTGCAAACGGTAAACTTTGTTAATTTTCTTTCCACAAAGTCCCTGACCTTCTTTCTATCTACTTCTAGACTTTCTGGAGGTTGGACGGTGAAATGCATGTGACACATGAAGATATGGTCTGGGGAAACTCGTCCGAATTTTGACAACATTCCATCGATTTTTAGGGCACAAAATGTCAATCATCGCAAGGTGCCAGACGCAGGAAATATCACCGGGAAAGTTCTGGCAGTTCTCATTCATCATCCAATAACTTCACAGGAATGTAGCACTTAGGCCATGTTGATTTGATTATATGGATGACATCCTCTGGGAACCCCAAAGCTGATGTGAGCGTGCGAAAAAAAAATTGGCAAAAAAAGTTGCCTTAAAAGTTGCCTTTCATTCATAATGAAATCTAGGTTGGAAAGAAGGTTGAATAAATGACTAAATACACAGAGTAATATTTTATTTAATGTCATGGTGAATAATAGACTCTTCCTTTTCATTCCTTCTCATTTTCTTCTTGTCCTTTGGAACGTATTTTGGCATTCATTTTTGGCATTTGTGATATAAGTATCGTTTTCCAATATTTTTTTTCAATTTACGGCATGTATTTCCTCATTTTGCAGCTACTTTGTACGATTTACAGTATGGTCGAAAACTTTTTTTTTGAAAACGGACGAAAACTCATGCGCGTGCGGATGTCATCCATAAAATCAAATAAAAATGGCCTTAGGAAAGGGCAGAACTGGAAGTGTTGTCGTCTGGGAATGACAGACTTGATCACCGCCCGTCTCGTGGAGTTGTGTTGAGAATATCAACATCAAGCGACAGATGAACAGATGTCATCAACACTGGAGGTTAATTTAGTCACGATCTGTCAAATTATTAATTACAGACCTTGCTCTTTAAAGTGTATATTTTGATTCCCTAATTACAACTTCCCAAAAATAGTTGTGTGGAGAATAACAACATCAGGCGACAGATGAATAGAATGAGGTGTCATCTGTGTATGTCATCAAGAGGTTAATTTGATTCACAGTAAAGCTTTGGTTGCGGTCTGTCAAATTATTAATTACAGACCTGGTTTATTAAAGTTTATATATTAGGTACTGTTTGATTCCTTTGATTACAACTACTCCAAAGTACTTTGATCTACTGTGGGAAGAATAAGAACATCAGGCGACAGATGAATAGAATACGGTGTCATCTGTGTTTGTCATCAACACTAGAGGTTAATTTGATTCTCAATATAGCTTTGGACCTGGCTCTTTAAAGTGTATATTTTAGTTACTGTTTAACTCCCTTATTACAAATACTGTGGACTGTGGTCTTCAGATAACCGTTATGATAGAGAATAGATATAGATGATGGGGATTTTGGCTTACCACACTTAGCAATGGACGTTGATGGCAGGACATGAGGTTAAAGAGAATCAAAATACCACTGTAGCTTGAGAAGCTTCTAGTATTATTAGTCTGGAACATCAATAAATCCTCCGAGTGTTACAGTCAATACATGTCACGTGGAATAACTTATGGCCACTAACTACCGATTCTTGCACGTTGAAATCGAGATTCGAACCCTTAACCACTGAACAAATACACTGTATTCCTAGTAACCCTACAGCAGCATTGAATACTAAGTAGTTTATAGTAAAGAAATTACTGTCAGAGTTCTTTATCTTAGGTAGTCAATTTCGAAACCGCGTCTTGAATCGCGATGTAAAAGCCAATCCACAATCACCTTTTCGATCGACTCGAAACCGCAGAAAGAACCGCGCCACTCTCCCCCTATGATTGTAATGCTGGTCATGCGTTTAATTTAAAGACGGTGAGTGATTAGGGGAAAGCACTTAAGGCTGGGCTTCCCAATCAGACCACTCGGGCACGCGCTGACGAGATGTTTTACTTGTGCGTCCCGAGCACTTATCGTCCAGAGTACACAATTAGCGATACACATCGGTCAGGAGTTCCGACTGGCTGAACACCCATTCAGACCCGGATTCGGGCCACTCGCCAACTCGTTTACTGGTAATCATGAAGGATGTTCTGGAGACCACAACTCTCTTCTGTGCGACAGGAGAAGCGCTGGTGATGATCACTATCGGCAAAATTCTGCACCTACATTGTCTAACACAGGTGGTTATGGTAGATTTGCAGTTCTCATCTGCAATTTAATCTAAATTGGGATTCATCTAGGGAGTTGGAGGGGGGTCTGGTGGATTGGAGACGTTATTAAAAGTGTAGCAAAGGAGACTGACACCAGTGCTGCACCTGGTATGGGAATGTTAGTGTTCAGTTCATCACATCATTAGATTCACATGCCAGAAAATGAAGTAATTAGGCTTTTGACAGACAAATGAACTTAGGCTAGATAATGATGAGGTCTGCAGCTGCCAGGGTTCTCGCGGCTTCCAAATGTAGGTGGGAGGCAGTTTTTTTTTTAGAATAGTCTGAGAAGAAAATAAACCCGCAAATATTGTTCTGGATCCAGATATTTACCGAAATGCTACAAATAGATACAACAATAACAAAAAAAGGAGACATTGCACATTTACACAATCCTATGACGTACCGTTGCATGCAATGCTGGATGATAAACTTAGAAGTTTACCGGGTAAAATTGGACCTTTTTTCGTAATTACAGTCACGTAATGACGACATCAAAAACACATTTAATGCAAATTTATAGGTGTAACTTCTTAACCAACTACAACCAATCAGCATTTTAACGTTGCGCACTAACATCATTTTCAAATATTTCTAATTGTATCCGTAAGTACTTTCATCAGCAAACCAGTCAGAATTGCCCTGATGAAGATGACAGACGGTCATCGAAACGTCGGTTCATAAAAATAAATGTTAAACCGTTGTGATCAAAGAACTTTGCTATTCATTTCTACTTGTACTTTTAACAATCGAAATAACGTCAATAAAACACCACGTCCTCCGCGGAGACATTGATGCCATAACAGGCACAGGACACCCTGATCCCAACCGACTACGTGTGAATGACTTGAATAAGATAATGATGGCGGTGTCATATTTCCAACTCCAGGGAAGCGTCGTTTCCACTTGAACTGCGGAACCAGAAAGAGTAACTCTGCCTGATCTCGGATCAATTATTTATCAGGGTTCGCTGGGGCGAACTTGAAGGGCAAACAATTTACCTCCTCTGCTCCCGGCGTAATTATTGTTTTTATTGGAAAGAAACCCCGGCGCACACCCAATATCAAATCTGATATTCCCTCGCGGGCAGGCATTACCGCCACCGCCTAACAGAGCTTTCTCCAGTCGATAGGCAATGATTGTGGAAAGTAGGAACACATTTCGTACTGGTCAAACAATGACCCACACTCAGAAGGGCCCGAAGATAAAACGGTTAAAGCTTCGATCAGTGGTGATAGATTAGAGCTAAGTGACACGCGGAGCACGATGATTCATTTACCTTCCATTGCAACCTTCGTAAGTTATTGATGTCTATTCACGGAAAAACTATCTCGAGCTGAGGGGATTTCTAAGCGGAGCGGCTCGCCGCAGCTGGGATTGCAGCAATTTGGGCGGCAGAATCACCGTTTCACAGACAGACCCGGTAATAGCGGCAGTAAGGAACGCGGAGATACAGGCTTACAAAATTACCTCTTCCGATACGGTTAAAGCAAATGCGCCATTAAATTCGCATAGCCTATTCCAAACGTATATAAAGTTACGTGAACCTGAAATCATAAACCTGGCCTTCTATGCTATATTTAGACATAATTCACCTGTCTAAACGACTTCATTTTGAAGGAGAGGAACTCGAAATAAATATAATAACTCTGTCAGAGCTTTAATCTCATTTTACCTAGAATAATTCGTCAAACAATCTTCTAGACGGCTTCTTTACGTGTCTAAAGGAATTTAAATATATAACACAAAGATGAAAATGTTCTTTCAACCATATATATGCATGTCGTTAAGAGTATCCCCTCACTCGAAGTAGTTCTACAAAGAATAAAACGTGCACCAGAGGAACAAGTGAAGTTTGCAATGAATGATTTTCTTCTCGTAGGGAACGAAGTTACGTGTCTACAGGAATTTAAAATCAAGTAACACAGAGATGAAAATATTCTTCCAACCATGTCGTTGAGAGGATCATCTTACTTGCAGTGGTTTGACAAAATAAGACGTACTCCAAAGGAACAAACGATTTTTTTAAATGAATAATTACTTCTTCTAGAGGGCGAAGGTACGTGTCTATAGGATGAATATATTCTTCCAACCATGTCGTCTCCCCTTACTCGCAGTCTTTCAGCAAAGAATAAGACGTACTCATATGCAACAAACGATTTTTTGAAATGAATAATTACTTCTAGGGAACGAAGTTACATGTCTACAGGATGAAAATATTCTTCCAACCATGTCGTATCCCCTTACTCACAGTCTTTCAGCAAAGAATAAGACGTACTCATAAGGAACAAACGATTTTTTGAAATGAATAATTTTCCTCAGGAACGAAGTTATGTGTCTACAGGAATTTAAAATCAAATAACACAGAGATGAAAATATTCAAGGAATTCCAACCATGTCGTTAAGAGTGTCCTCTTACTCAGAATAGTACTCGACGAAGAATAAGACGTACTCATAAGGAACAAATGATTTTTTGAAATGAATAATTACTTCCAGGGAACGAAGTCACGTGTCTACAGGAATTTAAAATCAAGAAACAAAGATGAAAATATTCTGCCAACCATGTCGTTAAGAGTGTCCTCTTACTCAGAGTAGTACTCGACAAAGAATAAGACGTACTCATAAGGAACAAACGATTTTTTGGAAATGAATAATTTGTCGGTTTCTCCATCATAAACGAGAAATCGATGTTAGCCGGTATGGCCGGCGTGCGCGTGTTATACGATCGCCAGTAAACCTGCCACAGAAGTTATGTATAAGGAAGGATCGAATCACTCTTTAGTGCCGAGCCAGATTGAACCTAGCAGAGAGAGATGAACGCTTATAGAGCCGCCATATGTATCCTTTATTCCTTCAATTCTGCTTCTATGAATATAGAGAGCAGACAGACATCCACAATCGCCCCGCACCAGAGGTTATGTGCGACTTGTTTGAACTGGAGTGAAGAGGAATTTGGCCCTAAGATGGAATTCTGAAAGTATCACGATGCTCGGAATAGGTTTTCTGACCCCTTCTTTAACAGAATCTGCCTGAGTTGATCCCACATAGAAATTCAATTACATTGGAGGATGTGACAGGACTTACACTGTGCACACAGGAATACATATAAGGGCACCTTGGTTCTACAAACTAGAAAAATACTTAAAAACAGAAATAAACGACTAAAAAAATAGAATATTAGTAAATCTTATACTGTGAACACATGAATACATATAAGGATGCCTAGGTGCTAGAATCTAGGAAATGAGAAGATAATTAAAAGGTTTTAATAAAGAATTTAAAAAGTCAAAATATAAGTAAATCTTATACTGTGAACACATGAATGCATGCATGGATGCCTAGTTGCTAAAAAATATAAAAAATTGAAATATAATAACAAAGATTCAAAAGAAACGAATAAAAAAATAAAATATTAATAGAAAATCTTAGTCTGTTCTCACAGGAAATACATGAAGAATGTCTAAGCGCCAGAAATCGTAGAATATATTGAACGATGAACTTGTGCTCACATCTGATATTGATTTTGTACTGAAGTAAAGATGTAATTATTAACCCGTCTGTAGAACGATTGGATGGCACTAGCTGAGTCTTCAGTTTTGTGGTACCAAATTTTCAGGTGCATAAAACATTGCCATGCTTTGGACGTGAAGTTTAGTCGCGAGCGAACACTGATTAAGCCGTGCTGATATTGTCTAAGGTGAGGTAAGGACATGTCACGGTGGATTGCACGTCCATGGTTCAAGGGGAGGTGTAGGTTTAACGATCCACGGTTCTGGTCACGATTCATACAGATTGGCCTGTGTATGCCATGCAACCTGCCGCACCCCTTGTCACACACGTAGCCGAATATTGCTTCCTGGACACTAGGCTAACTCCCCCCGACCATGGTCGGGAGTAGGTCGGGACAAGGTCGGCTGGTGTTCGGCAAGGTCGGCTACTGTTCGACTGCGAGAGCAGAATGTTTAAAAATCTTTAAAACATTCGGGTGAGGATGGGAGGTTCGACCATGTTTGCTTGGTTTTCGGAATTAGATCGGAGCGTTGAAGGCAGTCAGATTTTGAATCAAATTTAACTCAAATGCGATTCGATTCATATAAAAGGGTCGGCGTGGCCTAAATCTGGTCAGACTGTTCCCGAACTTCAGCCAACCTTGGTCGGCTTTGATTTTTTAATCAAATTTAACTCAAATTCGAGTCAATTCGTGTATAAAAGATAGGCGTGGCCTAAATCTGGCCAGACTGCTCCCGAACTTCAAGCAACCTTGCTTGGCTTTGATTTTTTAATCAAATTTAACTCAAATTCGAGTCGATTCGTACAGAAAGATAGGCGTGGCCTACATCTAGTCTCCCGAACCTCAGCCAACCTCAGTCGGCTGGTGTTCAGGGGAAGTTTCTGAGTGTGTGACAGGGGTTTAACCTCCCGTCACACCGTCAGCACTTTCTCACGACTCTGCTGCCGACCGTAGCGATGCATCCTAATCCAGCTCCAGTCGGCTCCTCGCATCGCAGCCGAGCTGAACATGACTCCTTAAGAAGGATTAATCAGTATGAGTCTGGCTTGTGCTCGTATTGACTTGTGCTCGCATGTTCATGTGCTCTATCTATATAAGGGATACACTTAGGCCTTACACTTATTCTTCTTCATGGTCTTACCGATGGAATGCCTACTACTACACTTAGGCTTAGGAAAAGAAATGTTGTGTTTCCTGTTTCCCGACCAACCCTAGAAAAATCTGCCGATCCTAGCCTTTTTGGGGTTGACCCCTGCAAGGGACATAATTTAATCATTTTTCGAGCTGATCGACCTTTTCTAGCTTCATGATCTGACACCTGAGTGATGACACCTTGTACAATCGGTTGACATTGACATTGAAAATATAAGTGTTGTCATGTAAGTTTAAGTTGGATCACTAGAGATTACCACAGTCTAAACAAAAAGAAAGAAAAAAGAAAATAATCCCTACCTACCGACCCTAATTTCTTCCAGGACTGAAACAGGAAACACAGCATTTTCCCCTAGGCCTTACAATGTACATGTTTGCACAAGTTTCTGTAGACCCGACACTCTGCTCTTTTGGCTATATAAAGTTTGTTTTTTTCTGTATTAATATTCACCAGGTCTACCCGTACTTCATACTGCTTATGTAACGCGTTCCATTTACCTCGATGACACCCAGGTAAGCCATTACGTAATAGCAAAATAAATCAAGCAACAGGATACACTTTGAGGAGTTATGTTTTGTCACTGATAAAAGATAGCGGATGCTACCTGAGACGTCTGACTCCTTAGGGATTTTATCCAGCTGGTTGATTTATTTTGTATCAAGTTTCTGCCAGTTTTTAAAGATCTTTGCTAGTCCTAGTCCCCACCTACCCTGGGTTTACGTTAATGAAGGTTAGACATGGAGACAGTTGCGTAATACAATATCACTGATGAAACATAATGGATGGTATAATTTGAAACGTCTGACTTCTGAGAGAATGAATCCAGGTGTGAAATTCATTTTGTATTACGTAACGTAGCGTTAAGTTTTTGACAGTGTTTTAAATTTCATTAGCTCTTTTCCTCACCCTTGCCAATGTAACTATACGTTTCTGTTAGTTTTTTTTTAAATATTCACTAGTTTTGTCTACCCTACCAATGTAACGTTAATGTTTTAATTTCTGTGAGTTTATAAGAGTCGTACAAGTTTTTCCACTCTGCGAAAGTAACGTTACAACTTCTGTGATTTTTTTTAAGATTCTATCGTTCTTTTTCCACTTTGCCAATGCAACGTTACGCTTGTAGTTTTTTTTAGTTCTTGTTCCAACCCTGCCGCTATAACGCTACATTTCTATTAGCGTATTTATAAGATTTACTAGTTTTAGAGAAGTCCCGACCCTGCTGACAAAACGTTAGTTTCTGCCAGTGTTTAAGATTCGCTAACCATTCCCTTCTCCTGAGCGTAATGTTCGGCACCGTCCATTTGGCCCCAACATGAAACGTTACATTTCTGTTAGTGTTTTTATAAGATTTACTAGTCCCCACCTAGCCGATATAACGTTAGTTTCTGGCAGTGTTTAAGATGCACTAACCATCCCCTTCTCCTGAGCGTAATGTAAGGCTCCGTCCATTTGGCCCCGACATGAAACGTTACATTTCTGTTAGTGTAGTGTTTTTATAAGATTTACTACTTCTTAACAAGTCCTCACCCTGCCGAAAAAACATTATATTTTCGGCAGTGTTTAAGATGCACTAACCATCCCCTTCTCCTGAAGGTAATGTTAGGCTCCGTCCATTTGGCCCCAACATGAAACGTTCCCACTCCCCGTGATGAATTGGCTTTTCACTTCATTAATTCAGTGTCTGTCGGACCGAGTAAATCTTTCAACATGTCATAATCCAAGGCCTGAACGTGACGCCGGGAGGGCCACCATATAAGGAAGTGTGTTTAGAGCTGGTAGAACCCCCTGTAACCCGATAGCCTGACGGAGAAAATTACCATAAAAGGCAGCGTATTTAGAGCTAGTAGAACCCCCTGACTACCATATATGGAAGCGTGTTTAGGGCTGGTAGAACCCCCTGTAACCCGATAGCCTAGTGGAGAAAATTAATAACCCTCTGACTACCATATAAGGCAGTGTGTTTAGGGCTAGTAGAACCCCCCTGTAACCCGATAGCCTGGCGGAGAAAATTAATAACCCCCTGACTACCATATAAGGCAGTGTGTTTAGGGCTTTTTGTAGACCCCTAAAATGAAAGATGCACTCCTGTTAAGGGGCTCTGAATAACCCCCTTAAGGAAAGAGCCTTCTTGACTACCATATAAGGCAGTGTGTTGAGAGGGGGTAAGTAACAAACCCTGCAACGCTTGATGAAGAAAACTCCTTACTACCATTAGACAGCTTGTTGGTAAATAACATCCCAGGGTAAAATGCCCCCCTGACTACCATATAAGGAAATAATTTTCGGGAGGGGGGTACATGTAAGTAACACCCCCTGTAACGCCTAAGGTAGAAAAGCCCCCCTGGCTAATGAATACGTATGGCCATACTAGACAGCGTGTTGCCCCCCCCCCCCTGAGTACCATGTAAGGAAATAATGCTCGGGAGGGGGGTACATGTAAGTAACACCCCCTGTAACGCCTCAGGTAGAAAAGCCCCCCTGGCTAATGAATACGTATGGCGTAGTTGACGTTCAATGCGTCTCACGCTCTCGGCAGATAACTGACATGACTCCCATTAAGCGCTGCACGAGCGAAGAAATTGCACGGTGTGTAATTTCAATTGCCGACAACTGCTTGTAGGAACGATTACCTGCAAATTGGCGAGTGTTCACGACTCGAAAATAATGCCGCCACATGCCGCGCCGGCAGGTTATTACAGGAAAATTCCCCCGGCTTTAAGTTGTTCTTTAAGTGAAGTGGATTTTAAAGCGCGCGAGTCACGCGATAGGGGGGAGTAAAAACGCGCGGCGTCTGTTGTAGTTCAGCTTAACTGTCGGTACTTGTCTCCAGCCAGATAGAGTCAACTGCTCGACTGAAAACGTTATTATCGATTTAGTTTGTACTTCCCCTTACGGGATTGTGCTGTAGAAGGGCCGCCCGTCTGAGCACGAAGTACCTGAGGCCGCCAACTGATCTTTTATTTATACTGCGGGAGTCGCCATTCGCGTGTATGGAGGATATAGTATATACACCGTTCCTTCTACATCCATATCACAGATATCCTTTGATGATGTATCTATCCTGAAGCCTTCTGTCTGGTGCTCCAGATTTGCAGACTTTCAGACAAAGCCAAGACAAAAAGTCGCTAAAACCAATTCTCCCGCCACGCCACCGATCCCCGATACTAATGATTTTCTGTCTGCAGACGTCGGGAATTTTAACTACCTGCTCAGCAATATCTCTATAGGGACGTCCCAATGTATGTACAGCGCCCGATCTAGGGCTTCTATTTTGTAAGACATACAAGAGTCGTTTCTTTACCCAATATCAGTGCCTCAAGCGTATAGAGTCTGTCTAAGAAATGTATTATAAAACCTTCACATTCTATACAAACCTTACAGTTTCTCAAGCAGTAGAGACGTACGTAAAGCCCACGTACCTTGCGTGAGAGCCAGGAGACAGAATCCCCACAGTCCGCTGTGACGCCGCATTGCCAGGGACCCGATCACTCGCACGCGCTGACGAAGGAAGGAAGAAGAAGGAGACAGGCCGCGGCTCTGTGAGGAAATCCCTGCTGAATCCCGCCCGTGGCGACGGCGTGTGTTCTTCTCTATCTGCTCAGTCTGGGGACGAGGTTGGGGCGTTAGATACCTCGTGGACGAGACTGCGGGTGGTCAGGTGGGAGTGATAATGGAGACGATGAAAGAGAAGATTGACAGATGAGCGATCGATCAGTCAATTAATCAATCAATCCGAGGGCCCGAAGTTGATCCCCGTCCGTCTGTCGCGCGGCGGGAAGGCCGGAGGGACCGGTCAGGGAGAGGTCGCCCTCACGGAAACCTCGTAAATCTGGCCTGATCAACGCACGGAAGCCGCGCGAGCGTCGAGTGGCGTGGCGTTACCTGTGCCACGTTATACCTGGCCGGGCGTCGCACGTTCTTAGCGTTACCTGACGCTGCCAAGCGCACGTCCCAAGCGTTACCTTACTCTGCCAAGCGCACGTTCTGAGTGTTACCTTACTCTGCCAAGCAGCACGTCCCAAGCGTTACCTGGCTCTGCCAAGCTCACGTTCTGAGTGTTACCTGTGAAACGTTATACCTGACTCTACTAACCACACGTCCCAAGCGCTACCTTACTCTGAAAAGCGGCACCGGCACGTCCTAGCGTTACGTGACGTTACAGAGCGCACATCCAAAGGTCTTGCTTACTGTATAACGAGTCGATCCTTCTCAGTAGAAGACATTTGCTCCGTCTTCGCCCATCGATTAGCCCCAGCCTGAGAATCGGAAGCCCCGGAGTTAGCCAAGGCGTCTCGGCTTGAAAGATTCCTTCGCTCGGACGTGACGGACACTTAAGACGATATCTCCGGCCACTTACTGCCGCCCGTGTTAAAAGGCGGGCGGAAGAAGTAGCTTCATCACTAACGTCCATCCGGCTTGTAATCTCGATAAACGTGCCGGGCTGCCCACACGCATCCGCGGGGATGCTCTGCGTGCGCTCCGGGGAGCTATTAAAGACCGGGCAGAGAAAAAGCACGATAATCACAGAGTGGCTCGGAGGAACGGCATAACTAGCTGCTCTGAACGATCCTCCAAAGTGGCTTACTCTAGAAATTACCTCCCTTCCTGTGCAGGGGACACCCAAGGCCGTACAACCGGATTGAAAGGTCCTGCGTTCTCGGGAAGGGGCATAAAATATATATGTTTGACGCCGCGGGAGCCTGTTATGTTGCCGTCCTGAAGAGTGGCTCGCGGCCGCTGGGGACCGCCCACAGTTCTTTGATTATCAGTGAAAGATACGTCTGGATCTGGCACAAAAGCGGAGCGGCGACTGGCACAGTATGTTATATACAGGCGGCGAAAAATTAACCTTCTCCCTGCTGTCTAACCCTGTAAACAATGGAGAATCGATAGTCAAAGGACACCCTCAGTGGGCTAAATGTTAAGACCAGGTCTTCAATTCAAAGAACTCTTTACCACATAAATGGCAGGTCTTTATCCATTGCATGGGGGGTTAAAGGCATGGCTTTATCCACCTCCCCATCAGAGTAATGTAGGCTCCTTATCCGTCTCCTCTCAGATTAAGTGTCATAATCTATCGCCTCCAGGGATTAAGGGAATGTCCTAATCCGCCTCCTCTCGGATTAAGTACATGTCATAATCCACCGTCTCTGGGGTTTAAGGTACGTCCTAACCATCACCTTGTTGGATTAAGGGTATGTCTTAATTCGTCTCCTTGTGAGATTACGGCCACATCCTAATCTATCGCCTTGCCAGATTAATGACACGTCCTAATCCATTGCAGTTTGGGTTCAGTAAAGCCCAGTTTTGACAGCACAGATTTAACGCAAACGTTTCGCCCTTTCATGTCGACATCGTTAAAAATATATAATTTCCCGAGGCATTTTCCGTTATCGCAGAGATTTAATAATGAGCAAGAGTTGCCGCAAATGGCCCCGAGTATATCTTTTAATCTCGTAAAGTAGGCTTATAGTGAGAAAAATCAGTTTCTAATTCTCGAGTAGATTTACTACACCTGTCATGCCTTTCGTAGCCTGGGTCCCAGACACCACGAGACACGATTTTCCATTTGGCGGGGGAAGCCACACTCCCGGTCCCGGGGTCTGTTGTTAGACGTTGTGTCTTATATCATTTTATTTTCTTTTTTCATACATGTTGTTTGTACCTGAAATTAGCCCTAAGCATGTATGTGCAATAAAAAAAATTATCGACCGGCAGGATAGATAATTCGAGGAAGGGTGCCAACTTTGAAAGCGGAACGTTTTGGGAAAAGACCCTGTCCACAGGATGAGTATTTTTTTATTATTCTAAAGCCCCGGTCGCACATAAAGAGCCTTCTCCCGACCAAGGTTAGCTGATCTGTAAACGTGGAGAACTTATTACTAAGCGCCTGGGTCTGTCACCCAGGCTATGCCTGTCGCGTAGATAATACACAAACGCAGCCGCAACATGGACCCGTGTGATTAGATCCAGCAGCCCCGTCACCTTCCATCGGTGAAAAATTAACACGGCGTCAATTTCTGATTCGTGAGTGTCTGATGTGAGTAATTGGAGTAATGTGGCGAAATGCAATTACGAACGCAAACTGCCTGCCCCGTCGGCGCTGATATTATCTGTGTGCTGATGTATGTCCGTACAAATGATCATGAGCTAATATAATCCACACAGACTGGGTTTTCTAAGTTTAGTCTTAGATGTGTGGTCGCCAGTTTTCTACGTTTGGTCTTAGAAAACCCAGAAATGCAATTACGCAATGATAAACGCAAACTGCCTGCCCCGTCGGCGCTGATATTATCTGTGTGCTGATGTATGTCAGTACAAATGATCATGAGCTAATCCAGCAGACTGGGTTTTCTAAGTTTAGTCTTAGATGTGTGGTCGCCAGTTTTCTAAGTTTGGTCTTAGAAAACCCAGAAATGCAATTACGCAATGATAAACGCAAACTGCCTGCCCCGTCGGCGCTGATATTATCTATGTGCTGATGTATGTCAGTGCAAATGAGCCAATCCGGGTAGACTGGGTTTTCTAAGTTTGGTTTTGGTTTTTTCTTTAATGAATGAATGAATGAATGACGACCTTTATTGCACATTTTTGCCACACTGGGCTAAGTACAGGTCAAAACAAGACATGGTGAAAAGATACATACAAAATAAAACTAGCTATCATTACATAATTTCAACTTCTCGCTTTTCAGTTATAGTAGAGATAAAGGAACAGATACGTTCTTCGATGGAAGGTTTGTCAAGTCGCATTAGGAATATGAATTTTTCTACAGTGCTCAAGTGTATGAAGTAAGGAAATAGGTTTTGTACAAGCCTATACAGATCATTTCTCTCTTTACTATTTAATGCCCACGATCATGATAATGATCATTCTGGCATGCTCATTTTCACATGAGTGCAGTGAGGAAAGTCGTGTTAAGTGCCTTTCCCAAGGGCGCAAGATCGGTGACAAGGTGGGGTGGGGTTCGAACCCGGGACCTCTTGATTTGGAGCCGAACACGCTACCGCTACGCCACACGACCCCTCTGTTCTCAATACGTTGAGCCTGTAGCTGCAACTCGCACAGATGGCAAAATGAGATTGTGTTATGATTAACGTATACTGTCTGAATTTCTGTGGATATTGTATCTTAAATGGTGTGTGCATGTGCAAATAAATTAAATGAGATAATCCGGAAATACCAACTACTTATATGTTGAGCCTATCTACAAATTTCACAGATGGTAAAATGGGATTGTGTAATGATTAACACATACTCTCTGAATTTCTGAGGATATTATATCTTTACTGGTGTGTGTATGTACAAATGAGCCTGATCCTGCTATACTTACTGCATTATATCTTGAGCCTAAAAATCTCACAGATGGCAAAATGAGATTGTGTTATGATTAATGACACATTAATGAACATATTCTGCCTGGATTTCTATGGATCTTTACCAGGTGTGTGTCTATGTGTGCGTGCGTGCGTGTGTGTGTGTATGAGTTTGTGTGTGTGTGTGTGTGTATGTGTGTGTGTGTGTGTGTGTGTGCGTGTGTGTGTGTGTGTGTGTGTGTGTGCGTGTGTGTGCACAAATGACAGATTAACGTAACTGTATACGTTAAGCCTACAAATTTCACAGATGGTAAAATGAGATTGTCTAATGAGATTGTCTAATGAATATGATATTATAGTTCTTACAAATCTACCAGAACTACTGTCACAGATTGCAAAATAAGATAGTGTAATGACGAACGCGTATAGTCGTATGAGTTCCTGTTGATATTATCTCTTTACTGATGTGTGTAAGTACAAATGAGCTACTAGTAAAGCGGTCCTGGTTAGCGCAGTTAGCTGTCGTGATCGGAATGTCTCATTACATTGTATGTCTGAAGCGGCCGATAGTTAGTTCCGGGTCACTGTTAAGAGGGAGACCTTTTACGATAATGAGTCCCCCTGGAGAAACTCTCCCGAAGATGCGCCATCTTTGTTTCGGTTTGACCTTGAGATGTTCTATTGTTTGACCTTGGCGTGTTGATATGCACGAAATAACAAGTATTAAGGGGCAGGCCACCGGAACAGCTGTCCATTAACCAAAGAAACCCTCCGGAACGCCTTCATCATCAAAGATCCGCCATCTTTGTTTCGGTTTGACCTTGAGATGTTCTATTGTTTGACCTTGAAGTGTTGATATGCACGAAATAACAGGTGTTACGGGGCAGGCTACCGGAACAACTGTCCATTAGCCAGAGAAACTCTCCCTGACGCCTTCATCATCAAAGATCCGCCATCTTTGTTTGTGTTTGACCTTGATATGTTCTATAGTTTGACCTTTGCGTGTTGATATGCACGAGAGAAGCAGGTGTTAAAGGGGTAGGCTACCAAAAAAAGCTGCCTATTAGCCAGAGCACCTCTCCGGAACGCCTTCATCATCGAAGATGCGCCATCTTTGTTTCGATTTGACCTTGAGATGTTCTATTGTTTGACCTTGGCGTGTTGATATGCACGAGGTAACAGGTGTTAAGGGGCAGGCTACCAGAACAGCTGTCCATTAGCCAGAGAACCTCTCCGGAACGCCTTCATCATCAAAAATCCGCCATCTTTGTTTCGGTTTGACCTTGAGATGTTCTGTTGCTTGACCTTGGCGTGTTGATATGCACGAGGTAACAGGTGTTAAGGGGCAGGCTACCAGAACAGCTGTCCATTAGCCAGAGCACCTCTCCGGAACGCCTTCATCATCAAAGATGCGCCATCTTTGTTTCGATTTGACCTTGAGATGTCCTATTGTTTGACCTTGGCGTGTTGATATGCACGAAATAACAGGTGTTAAGGGTCAGGGAACCGAAACAGCTGTCTATTAGCTAAAGAAAGTTACCGGAACGCATTCATCATCAAAGATGCGCAATCTTTGTTTCTGTTTGACCTTGAAATGTTCTGTTTTTGACCTTGGCGTGTTGATATGCACGAGAGAAGCAGGTGTTAAAGGGGCAGGCTACCGGAACAGCTGTCCATTAGCCAGAGTTAATGTAAAATTCCGGGGAAACTACGGGGTGATTATAAAGTATCACTGCTGTCTAACCAGTTTTGTGAGTTCTAATTAACCTCCGACATTCATAAAAACTTGTAACGACGTAACTATAAATCTGTTTATATCACTGTCTGTAATAAAACTCGTAAAGTTTCGGATAGTCTCATCATGATGAGTTTATTGTGGCTACATTAGAAGTTAGACTACAGAAACAGTCGTTAACTTTATTAATTCCGTAGGTAATACAACATCAGACCCCTCTGGGATAATTAATTCACGTATGGATGGGTTACATCAATGCCGTCTAAAGTCTCTTATATCATCCACATGATTTATTAATCAAGGTAGACGTGCAAGATAACATTTCAGAAATAAAGGATAAAGGTCATTCGGGAGATAAAATTCGCTCACATCGGTCACCTTTGCCCAAATAAAATGAAAAAAGGTTCTGATTGAAATTTCTAAATGTTGGGGGGGGGGTAAAATACGTCTCCCAAATTACGGAGAATAACAAAGAACGTAAAACCCACCACTGTGTCCGCCTTTGGCCCCGTAAAATTGCCTGAACATCTCGTGTCTAAATGGGTATACGGAGCCCGCGGTGATCGGGTTTGTGGTGATTGGATTATGTGGTTGGATGATGGACGAAAATAACAAAGTTTGACTTTTGATCCAGCCGGATTTTAGGGGGTTTATGCCGCTTCTGCTTTTCCTTCTTTAACGGACAAACAGCAGAAGAACTTAAGATGCATGATCCTGTTATACAAAGCTTCTCCGTGCAAGGTTCGCTAAGTCTGTCTATTTTCATATCTGGAAGAAAATTATCAGTGGATGGAAACGAGCATGACAAATTTGGCAAAACATGTTACTCCGATTTGGATTCAGATGTGCAGTTACAACATTGAAGCGTGTCTGGTTTAAGATAGTGGATACAATTTTTCCAAGAAAATCATCAATATTCTAACATTCTCCGTCTAATACCCATGGCTACTGGCCAAAGCAAGATATTCAGTATTAGAGGCGCTAGGCATATATGCAATCACCAAAACTGCATCAGTTTGGCTAATATACTGCATACAATTTTTTCTATAAAAAAACATGAAGATGCTAACATACAAATAGGAACCATTCGCTTACATTCCACCTAAACCCTTTCTTGTGGTGATTGGATTATGTGAGTGGATGATTGACGAAAATAACAAGTCAAGGTTCACTTTTGATCCAGCTGGATCTTAAGGGGTATTATACGGCTTCTGCTTTCCCTTCTTTAATGGATATAAAGAGAAGAACTTAAGATACACAATCTTGTTATATTGAGCTTCTAGATCTCTGGACAAGGTTATGTACAAACATGAAGGGAATTTGTGGATGGAAACGAACACGGAAATTTGGAAAAAACAACAAACCCAGCCTCGGAGGCAGATCTAGATATGCAGTCAAAATACCGCAACAGTTTGATTAAGATACTGGATAGAATTTTTCTAAGAAAATTATGAGGACGCTAACATACAAATAGGAACCATTCGCATAAACTCTACCTAACACCTGTTTTGTAGTAATTGGAATAACAAGGTTTGACTTTTGATCCAGCTATAGCTTTTGAACCTCTTTTCCTTCTTTAATATATATAATGAACAAACAAGAGAAGAACTTTGGATACATAACCTTATTATATTGAGCTTCTCTGGGTAAAGGTCGCTAAGTCTCAGTCTATCTTCAAATCTGGAAGAAGATTTGTGTTACAGCCAGATGTGCAATTACAACAATGAAGCATGTCCATTCAACCATCCGCATATACTCAGTATAAAACTCATGCCTGGTTGTAGGCAAAAACATGATACTCATCCTTGTAGGCAGATATGAAATCAGATAACTGCATCATTCTGCTTAAGATACTAGATACAATCCTGATAAGAAATCCGTGAAGACTCTAGCATAAAACCACTCGCTTACACTTCACTGAACTTCATGACTATTTTACAACCAGCCGTCTACTCCCTTTCAAGATGAAAAATGATCACTGTGACCTGATAACAACCCCACTTTTACTTTATTCATTTTTGATGAAATACGGTAAACAATTTGACATATTAGCCGACGCAATCAACGTTTGTTTGTCATTATAGTGATGAATAATGCATGGGGACCGTCTCACGGGACCGGCGGAATCAAACGTGAACCGGGAGAGCAAAGTGGTGGATTAGCGGCACATCTCGGGCGGCTCTTGGTGGGAAATAGAATTAGGGTTTCTGGCACGCGATTTACGACCTGCAGACAGGTGGGGATTATTGGGGGGATCAGGACGCGGATTGGATCAGTCGTCATGACAACAGTTGGGAGTTCTAGCGGATGGGACATGGGACCGGATGGGAGCTGTCGTCATGACAACATACAGGTGGAAATTCTAGGGGATCACTACCCAGATTGGATCGGTCGTCATGACAACAGACGGGAGTTCTGGGCTATCAGGAACCGGATTGGATCAGTCGTCATGACAACAGACGGTAGTTCTGGGGGACCAGGTACCAGATCGGTCGTCATGACAACAGGCTGCAGACGTTGACATGGCAGGGAGGATACCTAACTTTCTCTCCTCATATGGCACATATAACTGTCTCCTGTATTTTTATGGAGAACTTATTTATCTATTTTAAATGAAAACAATACATTAAACTAACTTACAGGCATCATGGCTGATACACTTAAGGTGCTGTGTTTCGGAAATGTTTCTTTGACATTTCAATCCATAATAATTTAAGCTCTTGTGAACTTTCATGATAATTTAAGCTCTTGATAAGGACCACCTGGCTTTTGTGTCCTCTACATGGTGGTCCCTTGGGTGATCTTCCCTTAACCTTTTAGGGTTCCTCTGTATCGTGGCCCTGTATCATATCTCAAGTCCCTTGAGCTTGTTTGATCACAATACACAGATGCGATGATGGTATGCAGGATAGTACGTACACGTAAGACAGGAGCTGGTGACAGATGTTCCCCCCTCTAGTTTGAATTCACTTGAAGAAGAATCGCCCCTGAATGGTAATCTTCAAGCAGATTTCGGTGGCTGCAAAATACAGCATCAAATTGGCCAGGCAGTATCCAGCGAACAAATTGTGTGTATGGCAGATGTATACAGTCTGGCCAATGGATACTGCCTGGCCAATTTGATGCTACATTTTGCAGCCACCGAAACATCTGCTTGGAGATTACCTGAATGGTCCGACTGGCGACTGAACGGTAAACATCCTCCTAGCGGTCGTACCTCGAACTGCAGGAAGAAGTCCGCCCAGTCCGAGTGCTGGTGTAAGGATCTCCCGGCTGATATGTCGGCTTCTATTCAGGCTGGGAATGAATATCAGCACAGCGGGGCGGTAATAACAAAGTCATTTCTGCTGCTGTCATGGCTCATAAACCAGCCCGGCCCCCAGCTGACCCCCGGGTCTTACCAGACGTGTCCAGGGATGACTGTATGAATACATCACGCGTCTCTATCGTCTCCTCTGTAAGGCTGAACGGCCGGCAGATAACCTGACCCTGACTCAGTCGTCACGAGTTTGGACCGAAGCCAGGACATACTGGGTAACGGGAACTGCAGAAGGCCGGAGTTAAGTTAAGGCGGGGTTTGTGTGGAGATCTAGAGGGGCTCTGTCATATAACGGCAGAGACTTCAATTTCCGTATACAGTACATTTTGCTTAGTCTCCACCAGACGCCTTTGCAGGCTGAATAAATAGTAGAAATCGGCCTAAAAAGAATGTAGCTGGCCAGGGGAGTTCGTCGGCTATAGAGGGTCCGATTTGTCTGCATACTGGGCCCTCTAAAGCCGACTGAGTCCCCTGGCCAACTAAATTCTTTTTAAGCTGATTTCTACTATTTATTCAACCTCCAATTGAATCTGGTGGAGACTACCTTTTGCTATTATAAAAGCCTCTGTCACGCATAGTCGAATATGGCCCCCCAAACACTGCCGATCTCCCCCCAACCGTGGTTGGGAGTAGGTCGGGAGCAAGGTCGGCTGGGTCGACTATTGTTCCGCTGCGTCATGCCGAATGTTTCAAAATGTTCAAACAGTGAAATGTGCTTTACATGAGTTTTGACTGAACTGAAAGATGAGATAAATAGCTATAGCTTTGGAAGTGACTCTCCTCTAACATTAAAAAGGTAAATGGACGAAGCTATTTTAGCCCTATCATCACGGCCCATGGTCAAGTCCAACTCGTTTTAATCAGGCTCGGCACCAGACCCGTCCTGACACCTCCCTTCTCGGTCTGTCAAATTCTTTTCATCACTTCAAACATAAGAATTGAATACCTGCCGTTATTCCAGTCAGTCCGAATGATTTCCTTTCTGTGAGGCTGATTTTCTGCGTCCATGCAGACATGATAGATGATGGCCTTTCCCTTATGATCTTTCATTTTTGCTGACTCGGGAATACTACGTGTTTCTAAACGCATTTTTGGCCGCCACCAATTATTTCGGTTCTGTCATACTACTGCTGGTTTTCTGCGTCCATGTGGATGTTGTAGATGATGGCCTTTCCGTATGATCTATTTTTTTTTTTTTTGCTGACTTGGGAGCAGTTCCTTCCAACTTGACCTTAAGTTGAATCTGCGTTAACTAAATCCCCTTTTCTTACTGTCACTCTACTGCATTACTTATGAGCGCAAGCAAACACACAGAAACACACCCAACGGTTTCGTAACGGTACGCTTGGTATTGAACTGCATATGACCTCTGAACATGTACTATTGAACAGTTAACGAGGAAAACATTGCATTAGGTTGCAAATGACCAACATCCGCAGTGTGTCTGGCAGTACGTGAAGAGTTGCCCTGATCTTGGCACTGCCATCAACATGGAAGAAAGACAGAAACATTCGATCATCAGGACAATGGATTCGTAGTCCTGAGTAGCCTTCTCTATCTACAGTCTGATCAGCGAGGATGAATCGACAAACCTCGCCAGACCACTGTGAATGATTAGCCACAGGGCCAGGGGTAGATGGTCGTTAAATCACTCATATACCTTGACAGTGGACAGTGTACAAATCGTTCGGCTTGCCTTGAAAGTGGGAACTATCGCTCCCACAAGTCCACAAAAGGTACCAAAATTTACGGAAAACATTGTATAGTATAGGCCTTGAAACCAATAAAAATGGAGCTTCTAGCAGTATCTGACCCTGTGCAAGCCAGATAATGCACTTAATTGTAGCATTGGGACAGACAACCATCGATCCGCGGAGTTCCATCCCCGCAGGTCAGTGTGCGCTGATCTCCGCGGAGCACATCGAAGGGGCGCCTGCCAGAAAACGCCGCCATTACCGTAATCCTGGCGGGATCACATGACTAATGAGTCCTTCAGAACGAATGTCGCCGGTTTTATCAATCCTCATCTGTATCTGTATAGCCGGTATAACCGCGCCTTTGGGCGTAACACACCAGCTTCGCAGACACGCGGCGCGGCGGCAGCTGGCTATATTATACCGATTAACTTGTTACACCTAGCCCTTGAACTTCTAACTCTAAACATTGTTTAAAGCTATCGAACGATTATGCCCCTACTGTAATTGGTGATAGCAAGTTCCACTCGGGGATACTTCAGTCTGCACTTCTGTGTATAGCATTTGTATTGCTACGCTGGATTATGAGCTGCAGAGTACCTCTGAACAGGAGGAAAAACTGCATTAGTTCGCGAATACTACAGTTATATCTAAACTTCCGCCCTCCGTACCGCAGTTTTAGCGTGTTGTTGTTCAGTTAAAGATCAACTTGAGGAAAACATGGCATTAGCTCGCGAATGCTACACTTAAATCCCACTTCTTCTCTCGAGCTCCCCCGCGGTTTAGTATGTCGTATATATCCCTGTATCTAATCCTATCAGTTATGTGTTTGTAATTCGGCAATGTTCCCCGTAAATTGCGCACAGATGGGCACCGCAGCGTGTAATAATGAGTCGTTTGTCACGGAGTAAGGCGACAGCACGACGATCCCGTACGTCACACCTCGTCGTAAGCCGCGGATATCGGCTTTATCTGCGTCAAACACTCGGCAGTCACACGACTGTCATACCGCCACACTCACGAGGGATTACCGCGAAAAACAAGATCGAATCAGCACCGGCTTATAGTCTCCACCAGACTTCTCTTGCAGGCTGAATAAATCGCGGAAATCGCCCTAAAAAGGGCATTAATTGGCGAGAGAAGATAGCCGGCCATCGACGATTAAATTGGCCGGCAAGAATTTGATCGTCGACGGTCGGCTACCTTCTCTCGCCAATTAATACCCTTTTTAGGCCGGTTTCTACGATTTATTCAGCCTGCAAAGGAGTCTGGTGGAGACTAACCGGCTTAGCCCTAGGAAAAAAGTGTTGTTTCCGGTTTCCAGGCCGCCCAAGCCTTCTTATATATAGTGAAAAATTAAACTGTTCTCCAGCTCAAAGAAATTGAAGTCTGATGTACCTGACTTGAGGCATGTGAATAGCTTGTTACGCAAGGCATCATATCCAGAGCATTCCATGGTATGACTTCTGAGCTGCACAACTAAAAACTGACGAATCCGCTTGTGGACTATGGACTATGCATATCTATCCATCTATTAATCCTATAACAATGAAGTTATAGCGGCAAATGTTGAAGGTTCCGTTCCGTTTAGGTTCTTTCTTTATGCTATATGGCGAACCCAGAGCCTAGTTTTCCAAAAGGCGCTGGGGACCGTCCGGAAATAACTGATTGTAAGTCTCACTGGAATTACGTTGTTCATAATGACTATTAATTTGGGCGCCTGTCTAATTAATATGTAATGCAAGTTCACATTTAGAGCAAAGGCCAGTAATAGGGCTGGCTATCTTAATACGTGGAAATTATATGTCTTTTTTTGACATGGGGGGACCGGGGGTGGGGCTCTTTTGGCCCCCCCCTCAGAACTCGCGAACGGTATGTCGTATGACCACCAAATTTTCAGAGAATGGTGTGCTAGTAGAAATTTATCATATCTACAATTTTTTGTCGTTATGACGTAAAATAACGTCATTATGACGTCATTGATGTGATTTTATTGGCCAAAACCGTCTAAATAGGTTTTTCCCTGAAAACTAAATGGTATTCAACATAACTGTACTTAAAGTGTTTATGACAGAATATTAGGGTGTACTAAGTCTTATGTTGCCCATAGCAACACCGATGACGTCATAAAATGACGTCATGCATATTTAAGATATCCGCCATCTTGGATCATCAATCTTGAATTTTCAAAAATAGTTTTTTTTCATGATAAAGCCTGAAATACATTGTAAACATACTAAAGACCTTCATTTAAACCTTTTTTGGAAAAAGAAATGGAAGTATTGATGACATTTTAATGAAAATAACCTTTATATACCTGTTCTAATGATATGGTCCGCCATCTTGGATTTTGGATTTAATGATAAAATTTACATAAAATTATATGGGATGTTATTAATATTAGAAACCATGAGTAACTTGACATAAAACCCATAAAATTCTATTGTTGAAACAAAAAGTACTAAATTTAGCAAAAAATGCCTGTCAGAAACCCGTTGCCATGGCAACACTAAATATTATTATCTTATTCCAATGATAGAGAATTGTTGCCAACAATATTCTAGGAAAATTCACCAAGTTTGGCCGTGCTACGGCTAGCCGTTCAGACGCTAGGTGACATCAAAGTTGGCGCGGGCACTTTTAGCCCTCCCCCCGGTCTAGGTAGGGTTAAATGATGTTGCTCAATGCAAAGCCAAATGACCATTTCTAGGCATAGAGCTAGGTGACACGACAGACTTATGATTATGCCAAAAGATGGCTGAACATGTAGTTTTTTTTAAAGCTTCAGCATTATATTGAAAAGGGAAGCATATATTTGAAAGGGAGTCCCATAATTTTGCAGTCCGATGAAGGAAACTGTTGCTGTAGAAGGACTTTGTTGAACATGTTTACTGGGCATCAAAGTTGATAGACGGCATCTACCTGAGTTATAGACCATGATTTCGTCTGCAAACTACACGCGCAGATCTGAGTCCGTCCCAAGACTCGGAGCAGGTACTTAAGGTAAGTGGATTACACAAGGAAACCCGAAATGCCATTAAGACGTTCCCTCCCGAGTCCTAATCCCACCGCTTCCCGCCTCCCGGCGGTTCCTTCTCCGTAAGTGTTGATAAATGCGCTTGTCTTACAAGTAGGGGGATGATATTAAGAAGGCGACGTGGGAAGATCAGGCCGTACGTGAGAACTTGTACGTAATGCGATCATCAATCAAAACACCTAACCCTGCACATATCTGGTATTACCTGTCAGCAAAACGAGCTCGGTTGTGAGGATGTCTGTTGTTATAGATGGAGAGGCGTTCTGCTGAGGTGACTCAACCCTTCCGACTGTTTCAGTTCTGCATGCGTAGTTTCAACTCATTTGGTGACAGATTCAGGCATTGGTGTTAAAAATTAGCAAGCAAGCAAGCGAGCTACTCTCCAAGCGGAGGTTGATGGTGGAAGATTGTTTGCTTTTTATATATGGCCCTTTTTTGTCGCTAACACCCCTTGGGTGGGGAAATGGTTACAGACTGGCCAATTTGATACTGTTTTGCCCCCACCAAAAGATCTGCTTGGAGATTAAGCGAGCTGCCTTCTTTCGCAGTCTGGCAGGTTTTGGTATGCCCCAGCCGTAGTTGAACCCCCCACCTGCCGAGTTTTAATATAATCTCCAAGCAGATCGTTTATTTTGGTGGCTGCAAGACAGCATCAAATTGGCCAGGCAGTATCAAATAGGCAAGGTAGTATCTATATTCCACTATTTGGCTGTCGTAAAAATGATACCAACTCAAAAAGTAGCCCAATAAAAAGGTTCTGAAACAAGCCAAATATAAGCTATTTATCCCCCTTACCATTAAAATTTCACAACTTACTAATGAACACGAAAGGCATCCAACGAAATTTAATGGCGGCAAAACAGGATTTTCAATGTGAATTTTTTGCTCATTATTTTAATGCAGTGCTGCGGAAAACTGGTACTTAAATTAAGTTTGTTTTTTATCGTAGGTTGGTTTTTTCTATGGGTGGTACCAAAAAAAAGATGCGTCACGTAGTTTGTGTTGGTGCTATTTCAAACGTGTCAAGTATGAAAAATTGCACTGTATACCATTAAAATTGCGTACCCAATTTTTTCATCCCTTCGTGCACACAAACATGGTGATTAACTACAGAATTAAGCATATGAAACCAATGTTTTCCCCGGAGCCTTCGTAGGGATCCGCTACTAAAACTGGCTTCAGCGGCTCAACCACTAAGCCTGCATGAAACACCTGGTACGAACACTACGTGAAATCAGCGCTCGGAAGCGAAGACAGGATGACAAAACGCGAGCGGCACGCTGCGATGGGAGACGTCCTCACCTCGGATAAAGGATGAGGATTTCCCTAGCGGCATCGAACCCGGTTAATATCCCAGCTTACAACGTTCATTAGGACCCCTCACATTAATATCCTCGGTATTACACGCAATCTGCACCGGCACCGTACTGGGTGATAGATAGCCCCTACTCCAGCGTGGAGGAAAAAAGTTACTCCAGGAACTAATTATAGTCTTAAGATTCCTCCTTCTTCGGAGCCCACTTAATAAGACGGTTCCTGAGGAAGACTGATGTCTGTTGGAAGCGATAGTCTTAGGACTGCTTCCTTAACTGTTCATCGTCTTAAAGTCTCGAGTTCAGCATGAGGAAGTGGCAGGTATTAACTGCTTTTCGTAGACACGTGGACTTAAGGATATTTGTTTTACCACATGGTGTTCTATTACTGATACCTCTGCCATACGCTCCTTACAATATATATATATCATATAGCAAATTTGGATTTACGGTCATGTCAGCACTTATACGTACTTCAGTCCCCAGCTAATATATCTCCACAGATGTGCAGTGTTGCTGCAACTCGTCAGCTCCGGAAACACACTCACATAGACACACAAACAAAAAACAATACCTCCATTTTTTAAAGAAAATAATCATTCGCACCAGCACAGACAACGTATTCAATCTGTTTTCTGAATGGTGATTTGATGGCATGTATTCCGTTTAAAATATTGTACAGGATGAAATTTATTTAAAAAAAAAATCACCGTCTGCGGCCTCATCAGATCTCTCCGTGCGTTCTCCACGCTTTGTCGTGCCTGAACTGATGATATGTGCTTCAAGTTTCACAGACAAATGTGTGCCAAATTCTCATTAGAACACCGAAGCTATACGCCAGGACTTCAGCCTCCTAGCGGCTCGTCTGGAACCCGAACTGCTAGCCACTATACCACAGGCTACACCACTACACCTGCATACGGCACTCCCGGGTGCCGTGGTGTGTTCAGGCGAAGGGAGATCAGATAAACCTCAGACTGATCTCAGTTGCCGTAAATCCAGGCTCGGTGAAATCCCAGGTGGCCGTTTGAAGCAGCAGGTGACGTATTAACACCCCAAGGTTTTGTTCGTTCGCCAATTGCCTCGCAAATTTGTACGGGATCATCCCCTGTTTTATTGCGCTGTAAAAGTAAGGAGTTGATTTACTTTTGCACTTGTAATGCCCTCGTAGAGGGGCTATCTTGCCTTTGGACACCAGGCTAATAAACTATCCAGTCCACAACTAACTTTAAATGTGGCTAGGTAAAGGGGGAATGTATTTCATCTCTAAGGCGGCCTTACGTAACTCTAAAAGCCATTATGGTAACATCTGAACAACGTTATAAATAAAAACATTTCGGACTTAAAGCATTAGATCAGTATCTGCAAGCAAATGCACCCGATTCCATCCGTCGATCTGCTCATGGACCGACCTATATTGGACCAGGGGGCGGCGGACGACACCGACTTTTACCACACTGCCATAATGTCACGAGTTTTGAGTAACCGCGTCAGATTGAATTCTCCACGAACAGGCTAGGAAACTTTCAGCATCTTTTTACGACCTTAAGAAATTGAAGTTTGTTTAAGCTTTTTAAAGCTTAAACAAACTTCAATTTCTTAAGGTCCTGCAAAATCATGTTAAAACATGATTTTGCAGGACACAGCAGTTAAAATAACGTGATATGGGTGACAAAATAAACGACAAATATCCGCGCATATTAATTCATTCATGAATTTTCATTCACTGAGACGTTAAAATAACAAGCGTGTCTGATGCAGTAGGGACGGTGTATAAATTACGCTACAGACTCAATTTTCCGCTGGTCTCGGTGGTACTTAGCGTTTAGTGAAACAAAAGCAATATTTTCACCTTACAGTCACGGAGGGAGCGTTCGCACATCCTACTCATTAATCACAAAGTGGTGAAGCGTTTCAGCTTTTAATCTTCACAGAATACGTTATTATGTTTACCTTTGCAGTATTTGCTCAATTTTCTCTTCTTCTTCTTCTCCAAACAAATAAGCTCAATGACCTGAACCAGACGTCTGTCACCATGGTAACTGGTGTTGGGTTACATCATGTTGCAATTTTAAAGCAGGAGGGATTTAAACTCCTGTGATCATATATATGAATGTGTTTTAGTAACAGAGCAGACCATAATGCTCAAATTTTAACTTTGTCTGATAATGCATTTCTGTTTTCTTCAACCTCCCAATGACTTGGGCACTACAACAATCAGATGACACACTGTATTTTGAAGTGTCCACTTAATACAGGTGTGATTTCTCGCTTCAAGCATGTGTATTAGATTCACAATTCAACCGAATCGAGTAAAGGTGTCGACATATTGATAAAACGATGACTTCCGTTGTTAATCGTCGCTCTAGGATTGATTTTAGCCCGTTTGATGAGTTCCAGTCTGATTCACTCGTCCCAAACGTGTATTGCTACGGTCCAACCCTCAAGGGTAGTTTGGCTGATTGTCGTTGTTGTTGTTTGTCACCCTCAAGACAGTAGCTATACGTCTGCAGTGCAGTATCACTAAATCTTGCGTATTTAGGGGTGATGATGTAAATTGTAGCTCGCCGTGAGGCTAATACACGACGGAGGTTCGCCCGGGTGTTTTGTTGTTAATGACCAACTTTCAGATAGTTGTATTTAGACAATCACACACTAGGGCATGCCCCTACTCTTTTTCCAAAGGTGTGATATGGGTTGTTTAACGTGCGTGGGGTGTTACTATCCCCAGACAAAGACTTTCACATACCCAAGGGATGTCCTTGACCAAAGCTAGGTACATTTTCGCGTGAGTGAAGTCGTGTTAAGTGCCTTTCCCAAGAACACAACTTCGGGATTTGTTAAGGAATTGAACTCAGGACATATATACACCCAACCATTACGTCAAACGACCATATTTTGGCTGATTGGCTGCATGTAAACCAGCCCAATGGGATTTAAACGAAAGAAAAACACAATCTAATAAGTATGGGCAGACATTTCCTTGTCAAAAACTATTTACGTCCCCATTCAGAGTATCATACAAATTGCCCGATGTTTACGACACTTGTACGCAGAGAGGAGAGCCGTTGTTATGACTAAGAATAAAGCACGAAAGATAAGATATTAACAAGCAAAGGAAATACGAGCGTTCCCTCATCCAATAAACCCAATACACACAAACCCAGGAGCAATTTGTCACTCTTACTACCTCCCGTTTTCGCTGACATCAATCCCGGTTGTTAATTATCTTCCCCCTCACTCTGCGAATCTGATTCGCCCTATTGGCTCCCTCCGTAAAGACGTGACGCAACAGTTCGTATATAAAACCCCGGGAAGGCTTTAGGCCACAGCTAGTAAATTTTGTGGATGACATCCTCCGCAGACTCCTAATCTAATACGAGCGGGCGAAAAAAAACAAGGCGTGCCGAAAAAAAGGTTCCTATATTTCCAAATTTTGACACAATCATTGTGCAAATGGTTTTTATTCAGTGGGAACACCACATATACACAGTCAGCATCAAATATCCCTGCATCAAAGTAATAAACAAAACATTAAATCAGAGACTTTTCTTGTCTCCTCTCTTCATGGTTATCTGCCATCCACCTTCCGGCATGGCAACAGGCATCTTTGCCTATTTTCGGCACGTTAACTACTGTCAGAAGGCAACATTTTTTTCCAAAATCAGGCGAAAATTGATGCGCGCACTGATGTCATCCATCAAAGTTGCTGTGGCCTTATATTACTCGCAGTAACATCCGGAAAATTATATCACCTGCTGTATCATCCGGGACATTAGATCATCCGCAGTAACATCTGTTATGACAAGACACGACCTTGGCATGACCTTCAGGTTTTAGTTGTGAGCCAAAGTTGGCAACATCGCGAAAGGATTTTATTGGTAAAGATAGATAGATCTGTCAAAAGAATGAATGGATGCGTTTTATCTTAATGTCAATTGTCAATGTTGACCTTGAAACGGAGGGCATTTATAACATAATTCGTATTCTTCTCGTGAAAGTTCATCTGTGTTGGTAGTAATCATAGTAAAACGTTGAACTTTATTCCAAGACACATATTATACACACGATATAGGTGAATAAGGTCACGTGTCTGTAACCGTAACTTTCGTGAGATTACGTTTTGAAGTGATTGGTCATCAATTATCCTGATGAAGGCGACAGTTGTCACTGAAAATTTGATATCTGTATAATTTGGATGTTCGAATAAAGTTCAACGTTTTACTATAATTCGTATTCTTCTTTACTTATTAATGTGCCATTCATACATGGTGCACTCTTAGACACAACATCAACCCTGGCGTCCCATCTTTACATCCGGATACATGAAAATGTCCCATGCATGTTGTATATTTCACTTATGATATGACCTATCAGTTTTACCGGCTCCACAACCAATAGACTGAAAGACCAAAGACCCACCATTCACACTGTGTTCATCTTACAACCTACCAACCACATTCATGGGACATCTCCGGCCCATATCGTGTACATCAATGTATGTTTTATGATATTCTCTATCAGTTATCCGGAGCCTGGTTATAAATACAGCCTGGTAGGACGTTCATGTGCATTTTCACGACCATCAGGCAAAATGCTGCTTAAACCCAAACGTGGCGGTACATCTCCTACATATCATGGCTTTCCTATCCGTGATGCAGCATGGCAGTTATCTGGGGTTAGGTATCCGTCTTGAAATAGCAACCTGTTTGACAAGGTTGGTCAAAGCAAAGCCAAAAGAGTACTTCTGGGCACTGAGCTAGGTAGATGGGAGGTGACTGAGTATTCATTGCGAGGGTTCCATGATTTTGCAGTCGCTGGAAAGAAGCTGATGCTATAGAATGGCTTAGAGATTGGTATTTGCCATAAAAAATGGAGGTGTGTGTGTGTGTAAAATGGAGGTGTGTGTGTCAGTGATGTATGACAGACAGTTGTGGCGAGCTAACTTTGTATGCTCCACCTCCACGGAGGATGAATGATGATGATGATGATGTGTGTGTGTGTGTGTGTGTGTGTGTGTGTGTGTGTGTGTGTGTGTGTGTGTGTGTGTGTGTGTGTGTGAGTGAGTGTAGTGTGTGTGTGTGTGTGTGTGTGTGTGTGTGTGTGTGTGTGTCTTTTCCATATGGTTCTTATGTTAGGTTGCAGTGGATATGGTCAGGTCCAGCCTGTCATAGAGGGAGAAAGTCATTAATAACGTAATTACAGGTGATTTTCATTACATGACCTTCTTGACAGTTGGCCCAATAAAACAGACTTGTGTTGCCCGATGACTTGTATGTTGTATCGTCCATGAACCTACAAAAGAATAATTAGCATCCTATGAAGCCTATGAAGGATGGTAATAAAAGTCTACTCTCAAGAGTTATCTGTTCATTACGTCAGAAGTCATGAGACTGTGGATCACGTGATCTACATGTGGTAGAATATGACAATGATTGACACCGTTGATGACATCATGACTCAAAAGAAACTAATAAAGCACAATTATCGACTGGCCTTGGGAGCAGCCTCTCGTCTTTTACTAATAACCTGTCAAAATGACAATATCATGTCCTCGCCTGAAGCTCTGTCATATATCATTACCTCCATGAAAAAATAGGTAGGAGGTATTGTTCTTGGTATGTCTACCCTCCCCCCTGTCTCCGTGTGTGTGTGTGTGTGTGTGTGTGTGTGTGTGTGTGTGTGTGTGTGTGTGAAACGGAAGAAGAAAAAGAGCAAAAACAGCATATTTTGCTTCTGCGAAGGTAAACATAATTATACTCCAGAAATGTACTCTGGTACCCGTGTTCAGGAACACCACATCAATCAGACAT
>NW_017804564.1:1140075-1141943 GCF_001625305.1 Branchiostoma belcheri
GGGGGGGGGGGGGTGGCTGTGCTTTTGTGTATCAGTGTGTGTGTGTTATGCGCGCGTTTGTGTGTGAGTGTATGTGTGCGCGTGTGTGTACGCGTGTGTGTGAGCGCGTCTCTGTGTGGGTGGGTGTTTGTGTGTGTGTGTGCGTGTGTATGTGTGTGTGAGGGGGGGGGGCGTGTGTGTTTCCGCATGACCTGATCAGGTTGTAATAGATATGGTCTGTCCCAGAGAAAGAAAGTCATTAATCACTAAAAAGAGGACGCAGTCACCATTACAGAAATGTTAATATTTCATGGAGGTCTAAGACCTCTAAATTCTTGTTTGACTTGTATGAAAACCTTGGCCGTTCTACGTGTGCTACGCTGCACGCTGCAAGGCCGATACCTCTATCTGACATCCAGGTATAAAAATGTACTCTGTCACGGCCCGAGTCAGATGAACGGCCCGGTGTGGTCGTTATTCCTCCCGCCAACACGAACATCCGGACCCCCTGGCACTGACGCATGGCCGTCGGAGGGCGTCTCTCCACACTGATACGATAAATAAAGTATCACTTAATGCGAGTATGAAATGTTATCCTACCCCTCGAGCCTGCTTGTAATTTATATTCCCATTAATATCGCTTCCCAACCGTGCAGATATAGACACTAAGCTATGTGCTAATCTATACCCATACATCTCAATGCACTCTTTCATGTATGATATAATACATATCGTTAAGGCCGGGTGGTGACGAATGCACAAATCTGCCAGGCATACAATAGACCGGGATTTTCCTGCTGTTTTATGTTTCCATATATATCTACACATCCTTTTACGCGTCATACATAATGCATATCTATGCATCTTCACACACCCTCAGGTGTAACAGCCAATATGTAAGGTTGGAGGATCTTGCGAAAACACATCTATCAAACGTAAAGTAGACTTAGTCTTTTTCCTGTATCCATCTATCCTGTCAGGGTAGAGACTCTTAGGATCTTAGAGATCTTTTAGGATCGGCTATTCTGCCAGTTCTGATTGAAGTTTTTGTTGACAGAGACTTCAATCAGATGCTGTTGATGTGTTACGGATGTATTCTATTTACAAATACTAAATTTCAAGTCAATTCATTGATCTAAAGCGGCACGAATCAACGTTGAAAAGTTTGTCTTTTAAGCGATTAAATTCACCGATCTCTGTTGGTCATTTATAATGGCAGAGATCCCGATTTAAGTTTCTGTTGACATAGAGTCCAATCGTGATCTCTATTGGTACGAAGCATCGCCGATCCTACCAGATCTCTACCCTGACATATATCTACACATGCCTTTATGCGTCATACATAATGCCTGTCTATGCGTCTTCAGACTCTTCACACACCCTCAGGTAGGACACCCAATATGTAAAAGTGGAGATCTTGCGAAAACACATCTATCAAACGTAAAGTGGACTTGGCTTTTTTCTGAAGTCTGATGCATACATACTTCTATATTCACACATCATTTGACACATCATCTGTACATCTCAACCTAACCCTTTAATGTGTGGTACCCAGTGTTAAGGGGAGAATGTTAGTTGCACACGGAAATAAAGTCTCATTCATTCATTCATTCATTCATTCATTCATTCATTCATTCATTCATTCATTCATTCATTCATTCATTCATTCATTCATTCATTCATTCATTCATGCACAATTATGCGCTGTACTAACCTACCTGTACTAATATATGTTTGTTGAACGCCGACTGTTTACATTTTCATTCCCAGTCGTCCTTTAAATACTATATGAAACACTTGGATTGGGATTCCCTACTTCTATGTATGACGTGCTGAAAATGCCTATAAGTACATATATATATATATATATATATATATATATAACTATA
>NW_017804564.1:1141963-1151728 GCF_001625305.1 Branchiostoma belcheri
AGAGAGAGAGAGAGATGTAGATATATTTCCCAAAACGTGCGGTAGATCCTGACATATTTACAGTGCCGGGACACCTGGTGCCACTCCCCTGGTAATGATCGCAGCGGAATGTGAAGGGTATCATTTGTCACCGGACCACTATGATGCGGTGCCGTCCCCACCACCAGTTCTCTGGGCGGGGCACGTCGTTAGTCGTTACATCACTGACAGCGACCGCCGGCCCCGCGTCTCCGGGGTTTGTTTAAACACGACATGAAACCAATAACGATGAAATACTAGAGTTCCCGAGAATAGGCAAGCGTGATAGGTATATACTATGAACAAAAATGTTTGGAACAAACCACACTGTAACAGCAGGAGACCGTGATTCGTACCAGTCATCCTTTCAGTTCCTGTTTAAAATCTATTTCAATCTTCTATTCTAATATTCTTTTCCAATGTTCTGTTCCAATTTTCTATTCTAATGTTCTATCCCAATCAATGTTTGCCCTTTTATGCCAATGTTCTATTTCCACTGTTCTATTCCATTGTTCTATTCCGATGTTCTATCAAAATGCTCTATTCTAATGTTCTATTCCAGTCAACACTCGCGTCACCAAGAAGAGAACTAGTGTTTCAGTATGCACCCTATAGCAACTGGAAAACAGCACATGTTCAACGATAGCTTCTATGATGAAACGCCTGTCACACAGTCTGCGCTGAAAACTAATATTTCCCCAGGAAAAGACGAAGTTTCAAACACGGACGAACTTCTGACACGATATCCAATATCCAATGTCGTCCCTTCCGTTCGATGAGACAATTTCCCTGCCGGCCTGAGGCGGTTTCACACATCGGGTTTTCAGCCCGTGATTTCCAGAGATATGGAGGTCCGGCGCTATCAACAACTATCTGCCTGTGGAAAACCCATATTTACTGTGTCCTGCCGTCAGGTCGAGGGGAAATTTCCTGTTTAGTATTCATCAAATGTCCCTTTTCATGGTAGGAATGGGCAGGCGTTCATTTGAACGGCAGTCAGCGTGACAGCCATACCTATGTGTCCATTCATACTCTGTGCTTCTATTCTTGTCTTTTATAGGTTATCATGCGAGTGAAGTCTGCCATATTATGCGTTGTTACTTGGCCTGAATTAGAAGCGTTGTATAGGTGCAAAACGCACATACGAAGAAAAATCATCACTTTCAGACCAAAAGAAAAGCCAGAAAATAGGCAAACATTTTGTCCGTTTGTACTTGTATGTTCGCTAATGGAGGAAATAAACCTAAAGCACTATACCAAATCAACTGTACTGGTGCTCTCAGAGAAGAACTAGACCATAGTAGTACGGGAAATGATAGTCTGCACTCTGTGTATACATGTTTCAAAAAGAGAGACGAGATCCTGTAGACAGATCTTGTAGATACATCATGTAGTTAGAGACGTAGCACAGAAATGTTACATCTGTTTCTTCTATAGTTGTACCCAAGTTATCTAACTTAGTGTATGTGACTCATGCAGAGCGCTAGCGTGAATTAGCTAAAGTTCATTGTCATTGACATTAAACGAACCCTATGATAGGAAGGTAGCCAGCAGAAGAAGCGGCACCAGTGCCAACAACACAGCCGACCACCAACACAGCCTGACCTGCTCTGGGGTAAGTGATTACCGTACTAATGAGAGTAACGGGACAGCTGCGGAGGCCGTACACCACAGCCAGGTAGCCATTCTTCACAATCACGAGATAGTCTGTTGCCAGGGCCATGTAGTATTCAGACTAGCTCCTCTACTCTAGGGCCAATGTGTCTCCAAGGAAATTTTACCACAGATACCCTAAATTAGACCCTGAGCAACTGGGAACTTGTTTTTTTTATTGACCCTGGGATCCGAGCTACCACAGACCGGGCATAAGTATGTATTTCTTCTAACTACCGATCTGTAGGCAAAATGATTGAAACTGACTCCGTAGATACCTTCGCCCTGCGCTAATATATCTGGTCACGGGTGGACCACACGATGTGAAGCTGGTGTGTCAAGCCGAAGGGCGGTTATACCGGCTATACAGATACAGATACAGATACAGAAACACACTCCCAGCTCCGTAGAAATAGTGGGGAGCCTGCAAAGGTCTGGCTACCAGTCTATGCCAGGTTCGGAAGCCGCCGGGGCACGCGTCCTGCATGCGGCAGGCAGAGACATGAGAGACGAGCGGAGACGACTTTGTCACCCCCGGCTCTGGGGCAGAACAGACGTGATGAACACATAGCGGCGTGACAGCGCGACCGCCGGGGTTTCATTCCCTGCACGGAATGCCGAGTGCCCTGCAGACGACCCTGACAGCATTACAGACAGTTATAGCGCATTGCCACCGCCATCTTTTCAATCTAACACACATAACGAGGATGCGAATGGGACTGCTAGTTTCAATAACCACCACATTTTTTTAAAGCTTTGAATCAAAACCAATATGTGCAGAATGTTGCCAAAGGTTGTGTCAAAGCGAAATCATTCTTGCATTAGATCCAGATTGTATACGCTACGCGCTCTATCGGATGTTTTCTATCGATTTGAATTGAAGAATGGATTGCGGAGAGTGACTGTGTGCATCCGAGTGCAGGGACGTCTTCTAGTAATAAAAACCAGTCCTTCACCTTATCCCATCCCCCAAGGCAGAAAGAACTTATTCCTCCCTATTGACTCTTCCCTCACAAATCTACAAAGCAGCTAGATATGAGTATGTCTATTGAAGATGTTGTCCCCGCCCCAAAGTTCCTTCAGTGTTGGACACGCTTCCGATCACGTACAAGTTTTTAGCAAGCTTACCGCCGGAGGTCAGGAGAGCCAAAACATGAATGAACGTCAAACCATATACATTTTCACCATAAAGATACAGCTGGCTGAAAAAGCCTTCATGTACATAACTGCTGAAGCATGGAACTCTCTACCACATCGGTTACAAACGATGTCATCACATGAGAAGTTCAAACAAGGACCTACTAAAGCAAATGAGTGCCATGAATAGGTAAAGCAAATACCATGTTACACATTTGTTTCTTTGAAATAACTACATGTAATGTAACTTAATGTAGTTGTGTGTTGATGTAATGTTTTTATGCACTCCACCCTCTCCTGGAAGAATAGCTGTCACGAACGGGTGGGCAGCTAAAGGAGAGTTGTTCAACAATAAACCACAATACCGGGACAGCTAGACCAGACGAAAAGGACGACCCAGATCCACATCTATCTGCAAACCGGGCAGACATGACAGACTGCCCGCTCGCGGCAATGTTCGATCTGCAGCGACTGCAGCTAGCTGATGTTCCGGTAGGCTTGCCGAACTTATGAACCTGGACTACTGGCTGAAATACTGCTCAACTTTAGTCAACCATCGTTCTTCCCAGCAATTATACATCATTATGTAATCTCCAAGCAGATCCCTTTCGGTGGCAAAAAGACAGTATCAAATTGGCCATGCAGTATCCATTAGCCAGAGAAGGTCGCCGGCCACCGACGGGTTGGTGGGGGTACGTACCGCCAAAAAATCGGCCATATATAAAAAGCATAATTCCCCCACAACCTCTGCTTGGAGAGTATTCAATATGATCCTCTTATCCGTTACTATCTTACCCATGCAGTTATCATTGTCTTATATATTGTTACCATAGTTTTTTTTATACATTGTTTCTAGTTATTTTTATTTAGTCAATATTTGACATTTATGTATAATTTTCAACTTGAGGAATCGGCCTTGTATAGGATACTTATTTTGATCCTGTTGCCTACTTCTCACTGATCTTTTCTGTGAATCTCAATGAATGAATAAATAAAAGACCTAACCTCATTTGCAAGCGCACCAGATCTTACTGTGTCCGATTCGTAACCATACATCGCAAGGCACTATCCAATAGGCCACCGACGATTGGGGGCCGGCTGTCAGAAAATGATACATAGAAGGTCACAATCTTCCCAATCAACCTCTGATTGAAGACTAGACCCGACCCTTTCATCGATACAATGCTTTAATTAAGATAAATTTTCAGTCTAGACACGTGAAGCGTGTTCTTTTTTGTGTTTAACATTGGTAGGGATGTGTACTGTGACTGTTGTGTGGTACCAAAAATAAAGGGACTTACTTAGCATTTCAAACGCTTAAAGTATGAAATGATAACGAAAAATGTGCTAAGAAGTGGCAGTGAATGTCAATATCAGACAGATTGCCTCTTCTAGATTTTTTGCTGCCCTGAATTAGAAATGGTATTGGATGGCTGCAACCCGTCAGAAAACCCCTCGGAAATCGATGATTGCGCGGAAGTCATCCATAAAATCCCGTCCGTCTGGCCTTATGAGATCACCCAGGCTCTAACAGGTACCCGGTCAGCCCCTGGTGCAGCCTCCATAGCATTCCAAAAACTGGGGGTTTGGGGGTATTCATAGTCTTTGGGAGCTTTTATGTGCTATTTTCAGATTGCATATAGACAACATAGCCGGCCTGGTTGAATTACCCCCGTTTTTTAGAACTGGGCTAATCAGAAAACAGCCGAAGTCCACCAAACCCCCAGTTCTATAAGCCTGCTACGGAGGCTACCCCCGGAGCAGCTGACCCTGCGCGCGAGAGGATCTGCATGCGGCATATTTGATAACACTGATCGGGTTAGCGGAAAGCGCCATTCGTGACCTTGAGCTTTTATCAAACTTGACCTTGAAGGGGGCTTCATAACCGCCGCTCAGAAACGGCTGGGCGGGTCAAGCCAATAAGTCGGCTGAGCTTTAGGGACGGAAATTGGAAAAATGGCGCTTTGCTGGGAGGTTGTAGTTACCTCCATGAAAAATGGAAGGTTTTTTCTTCATCCATACTAATATTCACAATTTGACAGGTTTGACAGGTGAGCAGATGTGGGACAACTTTGCTACACTGTTCTATTAGATACAGGTACAAGTACATGGAGACATGGGTATTAACATCGAGTCTAAAACTATGTAAACTGAACAATTTTGGAAAATTGGAGGTATTGTTTTTTTTTTGTCTCTGTGTCCGTGTGTTTGTCTGTGTTTGGGCATGGCCCTTATGTCAGGTTGTAATGGTTTTGTTCAGTATGTCCCTGAGGGAGAAAGTCATTAATCACATCTGTATCTAGCAGCGCTCTCTTGTTTCATAGGTGTTTTTCATTACATGACCTCCTTGACAGCTGGTGTTGTTTCTCTTGCACGATAAAGACAGACTTGTAGACACCATGGTGAATGAAAAGAGGACGCAATCACCATCAGCACACAAGATCTAAATATTTCAAAGAGGTTTAAGGTATCAGAAATCTTGTTTTAAAGAGTTGTCCAGCTATTCTGACGCAGGCCGAAATATTGAGAAAATCCTCCAGCTGGTCATGTGTGAATCGCGTCTGTGCCGGTTCTTTGCCTCCACCTTCCTGCCCATCTTAGAGCTCTATGGTGACTTTAAGTTATATCCCATTGCAAGTAACGTGCTGCATTCATAATATGGCGCTCTTCCTTAGTCCACATAACTTCTGTACTTGTTGTTACCTCCATGAAAAATGAAGGTATTGTTTGTGGAGTGTGTGTGTGTTTGTGTCTGTGTGTGTGTGTGTCTGTGTCTGTGTGTGTGTGTCCGTCCGTGTGTGTGTGTACGTTTGTGTGTCCGTGTGCGTGTATATTCTTCAATATTGACTCACTGTAAAAAAAAATTAGTTCCGTTTTCTTCTGCAAGTGTTTTGTTTTCCCGATAAATCGTTCCTCCCGTGTGCCAGACGCCTGGCCCGGCCTGTATCATGATTCACGAGCGGCTTTCTGATTGATGTGTAATTTCTCTCCCCTCCCCGCCGATGTCAGCCCTTCAAACGCAATACTTGGCTCGAGTTCAACACAAGACACCATTAAAGCATCATTGTAGCACCAACCGCGGTCCGCAAAGAGGGGCCAGATCGAGAAAATATGAGCCAAGCTGGCACGGGATCACCTCTGCGAGACCCAATCTTTCTTCAGTTTTATCTAAAATGAAGATCTGGGCCGTCAAACACCACATAAGGCGCCTTTGATATACTCCTGGTGTGATGCCGAGGTGCAGATTACAAGCGCAGGCGTATATAGATACGCTTCTTTTCTCCGCATGTTCTTTTGACGTATTGCAGCGAACTCGTAATTCAGATGAAAAGTTTGCTTTCAATAAACCGCACCGCACGGCGGCAGGGAAAGGCTGGATGTATTGTGGAACAGTAATGGTGGCTCTAAAGCGATGATTGCTGGAGAAGCCGGAGATATTTGGTCATTTTTCTCAGAGATAGCACACAGGATGGGCTGCAGCAAAATGATGAATGAAAGCAGTCAGGTCGATTTCATCCTGTGTTCTCCAGTGGGCTTGATAAGAACACTTGTTAAGGCTTCTAACGACTGCTTCTTTGTATGTAGTTAGAATAGAAGCTCTTAACTTTGTATCCGACACAAAGTGTGAGAGAATGAACCTGATCGGCTGTGTGAAATAGATAATGATAATGGGTGTCATAAAACTATACAACCGTTCTAAGCGCCACGGGACGTTTCGTAGCGCCAAACATCGCCTCATAGCACCGCATAACTTTTAATTCAGTCAATGGTTTTATAGTTGGGCCATGCTGATTTGATTATATGGATGACATCCTCTGGGAACTAAAAAAAATGATGCGAGCGAGCGAATAAAAAGACGTTTGGCAAAAGAAAAGTCGCCTTCATTGTGAAATCTATGTGGTCGTAAAGGTTGAACAAACACACACAGTATGGCATGGCGAATAATGGACTCTTCATTTCCATTTCTTCATTTTTCTCATTTCCTTTAGACTTGATTTTGGCATTCTACGACATTAGTATCATTTTCTGATATTTACTTTGCAATTTACGGCATATACTTGCTCATTTTTTTGCAGCTGCTTTGTACGATTTACAGTATGGACTTTTCTTGGAAACGGACAAAAAGATCTAAAAAATCATGTGCGCTGATGTCATCCATATAGCTAAATTAACATGGCCTACTAAAACTGAACTGCCAAAAGAAGATATAAACATCAAACGAAAGTAACCCGAATCGACAAACCGAAATAACGACATTTCCCCCGATATCCACGCTTGCGAATTGAGAAAACCTTGACTGAGAAATTCCATTGACACATCTTTGCCACTTCATTACCCCAAAATCGAACTGCATGACTGTTGTTTCTATCACCATTATTTTTATAATAGAATTCTAGATGAAGGAATATGAATTTTGTAAGAATTCTTCTTAGCTCATTCGTATTTCTACACCAAGACTGATGTAGTGATGAATGAGAACTGGCGCAGAGGCTTTGATACTTGGGGATATAATTGATGAATTGTGACATCATGGTTGATGCTCCCTAAGCTCTATCATTGTCCGCTTTTATTAAGTCGGGGATGTAATCCTGACGTTAGGATGTAAGGTTTAGGGAGAACAGGCTTTCCAGGGGCACGGGAGGGCGGGGCAAACTTCTCATATTGCAGAAGGCCATTTTCCCTCAGCGCTAACTCACAGACCCCGAAATTATGCCTCGACAAAAGAGCTATTGTTTGGTAAATACTGTATTAGGTGGCAACTGGGTCTTGTGGTGAGGGTCAGTGACAAGCTGAAAAAACGGTTGATGTTTAGAATCTGAAGGTTCTGGGCTCGAATCCCTGGCAGGGCCCAGTGTTGTGCCTATGGTAAAGCACCTATTTAGTCTCTTGACTCGGGTGAAAATGAATACCTAGCTTCAGCTAGGGACGTCCTGTCGGATGGTACGTACAGCTGTAGGTCCTGTGTTTGGTAAGAGACACGCCTCGAGCACGTTGAAGAACGACTTTTTTTCACTTATGGAAAAGAGGTGTGTGAGCGGTTCAAAACTTATAGTCTCTCTGGTCTCTGGGCTAACATCTTAAAATGATAATAGTCACATGCCAATATCTTGAAAATATGATACTCACATGCTAACATCTTGAAAATATGATAATATGATAGTCTCATGTTATGTAAAGGTCAATGTGACAAATTGCAATATATAGAAATAAGGCAGATACATTAAAGACCAGAAACTGCCAAGGAGTGCAAACTTCAGCTGTGTGAAGACAACAGCAGCTAGGCATCTGCAAACACGTCATGTCCCCAGCACATATCCTGACTCCTAACCGTCACTATGTATCATCTTCAGTCGCCATGTAATCCGAAAAACAATTACGTTCCTTCTTGTCGTCTGCCCCTGAATGTCACATCATGGAGACCTTATTCCTGCCATGCTCTAATGGTAAGTACTGACGGGGATTCAAGTTCCACCTTCAGTTTTAATGGCTCCGAGTCATTTTACGAGTCTCGAAAAACCTAAACTTAAACCTCGTCTAAAAGTTCACCTTTTCTTTCCTAGAGCAAAAGCTACCATTTTCGCCAGAATCTTTGACAAGAAATTCACATACATTTTTATTCTAATTACTTTCCAGTCGACCAGCATAAAACCTAACCCCGTCGTCAGAGGGGATAAGAGACATATTGTGACATTATTGTAGGTAATGATATAAATTCCTGAGGGGAACATTAGCCGTAAATAAGGCTTGGCTCAGGATCAGCACAGGTAACCTTTTCTCGCACGTTTCTGTCAAAATTTGTTTCACGGCATCACACAGAAAATGCCATCAGTGTCGCCTCATGGAAATGTAACCTTTTGTGTCTGTTGTAGTTTGTGGTTAAAGTTCGCTCAATTCACGAATGTTCCTCTTATTGTAGACCAGACCCTGGGGCAAATTTGGCGTTGTGGCGGAAGGATTTCAGACGCGAGCCCACTGGACGTTTCATTTTAGTTGTTGTTTGTTCCTTTTAGATGTTTTGTTGTTGTTGTTTCATTTGCGAAATGTCGTCATGTTTTGAAACAAACTTTCTCAATATGAAAATGCTTGCAATACTATTGTTTTTTCTACCCAGAAATCTACGACTTCCAGGTGTTTTAATACCCCCACGAAATATTTAGGTATTCTTGTTTTTACAGTGGTTTCTAGTTACATGACTTCCTTGACAGCTAACAACTGGTGTTGTTTCTCTTGCACAACAAAGAAAGACTTGTAGACAACAGGTTGAATGACAAGAGGACACAACCACCATCACACAAAAGACTTACATGTACATATTCCACGTATTTTTCAAGGTGGAAAAGGTTGGTGTCTTTCACCGATGACTGATGTTCCAAATTTGTAAACAAGATTAGTTGAAGAATCTCCTGCCAATTGAGCGAAGGTCTAAAAAGTGAAGAATTGCGCGGTTTTCAGACCCGCCGTAGCTCGGGGAGGTTTTCTTGGCGCCGGTAGATGTTCGATCTACCGGCAACGACTCCCCGTAATACCCGCAAATTAGGACGTATTACTCGGACAAAAGAAGTCTTCAGTATCGACGGTGTATCGACAGACAGACGGCTCGGTAACAATTAGGCCATGTTGATTTGATTATATGGATGACATCCTCCGGGAGCCCCAAAACTGATGCGAGCGTGCGAATAAAAAAAAGCTTTGCAAAAAAAAAAAGTTCTTTTCATTATGAAATCTACGTGGTCATGAGGGTTGAGCAAATGGCACAGAATATGGTTTGGCGAATAATCTAGTCTTCAAGTTCATTTCTTTACAATTTCGTCTTTTTTACGTTTGATTTTGGCATTCTACGACATTGGGTATAGTTTTTATTAATTTTTTTTGTAACTTATGGTATATTTTTGCTCATTTTGCAACTGTTTTGTACGATTTACAGTATGGTTGAAAACTTTTTTTTTTTTTGGAAAC
>NW_017804564.1:1151748-1231636 GCF_001625305.1 Branchiostoma belcheri
GTAAGACGTTTCTTCAGACTCGTCTTACCTTGTCGAGCGTCTCCAAGAAACAGCACCTGTTTTAGAAAATGTATAAATCAAAGCACAATTATATGGCAAGCTTGTTTTACATGTAACTAAGGCCATGTTGATTTGATTATATGGATGACATCCTCTGGGAGCCCCAAAACTGATGCGCGCGTGCGAATAATAAAAAAAAAAACTTTTGCAAAAAAAAAGTTCTTTTCATTATGAAATCTACGTGGTCATGAGGGTTGAGCAAATGGCATAGAATATGGTTTGGCGAATAATCTAGTCTTCAAGTTCATTTCTTTACAATTTCGTCTTTTTTCGTTTGATTTTGGCATTCTACGACATTGGTATAGTTTTTATTAATTTTTTTTGTAACTTATGGTATATTTTTGCTCATTTTGCAACTGTTTTGTACGATTTACAGTATGGTTGAAAACTTTTTTTTTTTTTGGAAACGGCCGAAAATTCATGCGCGCGCGGATGTCATCCATATAATCAAATCAACATGGCCTTAGGGAAGCAGACAAACCTGTAATGTGTCACCGCGACTGTCGGGCAGAAAGACAAGAATCGGTAATGAAGACGCAGTTTTACGGCGAGCCTCGTAGTGTCAGGTATACTTCAATCAAGTTTGGTCTGGTCTGCAAATTGCATCACTCTAGAGTAAGGATTAGCATGCTAGCAGTTCCCATGCCGGTGCATAAAGTCCCTGTTCAGAAACTTCCTCTGGACACCAGTCGATCAAGGTTGGCGAGAATTCGGAATTAGGCCACGCCTACCATTTGATATGAATCGAATCGAATTGAAGTTAAATTTGAGTCACATTTGACTGACAACCACGTCCGAACCTACTCCCAAACACAAGCAAACCACAAAACAGCCATGGCTAAACGTCCAGTTCACATCCGAATGTTTTAAACATTCTAAACATTCCACAGGCGCAACTGAGCAGTAGCCGACCTGACCGAACACCCGCCTTGCTTGCTCCCGAGCTACATGTTGTGGGGAGTTCTGCTAGTGTTCGGGAAGCCATATCCGGCTATTTGTGACACCTGAGGAACTATCTTGAAATAATTCAGTAAAAAGTGACACCATTCAAAAAAATTCCCATGTTCAACTGTTTTTCCAGTTCCTTACATAGAGGCGTTGACTAGATCTGTCAGCACATTCTAGTAACACTGAAGAAGAGTGATGCACGCTGCAAGCATCCAGAAGTCATATCCGTAATTTGTCCAGTAGTAGGGTTTGAATTGTCAGTTATTCAGAATTAAAGTTTCCATGAAATGAGAGGTTAACGGCCTCACATCCGTACTACAGATTGATGAATAGCGATGAGAATGGCCTCCTCAGTGGTCAGTTATCGCCTGTATGGCCTCGCCGGAAAATTTCAAAAGGGTCGTAAAACCGAAGCCTCTCCCAAGCGGGGGTTTGCCGCATCTGGCCGTGAAATCTGCGGGCCGTTAAGAGCCGAGGTATCCATGCCTGCCGGCGGGAGCATCTGTTATGTGGCTACTTTGGGCTGATTTCTATTTGCCTCCAGGTTAAGCCCACTTTAAAAGTGTTGATGCCTTCGTAAAAGGATGTTCATCTTCAAAATACTGTGCAAAAAATAGAGGGGCTTTTTCTCCAAAGTGTGGCCTACTTTGGGCCGATTTCTATTTGCCTCCAGGTTAAGTCCGCTTTAAAAGTGCTGATGCCTTCGTGAAGGGATGTTCATCTTCAAAATACTGTGCAAAAAATAAAGAGGGGCCTTTTCTTCAAAGTTTGGCCTGCTTTGGCCCGATTTTGTTTTGCCTCGGGGTTAAGCCGGCTTAAAAGTGCTGGTGCCTTCGTGAAGGAATGTTCCTCTTTAAAAGTATTCCGTGAAAAATGAAGGGGTGGGTTTTCTCCAAAGTTTCGCCTACTTTGGGGCAATTTTGTTTTGCCTCAAGGCTAAGTCCCCAGTTTATAAGGGCCTTCGTAAAAGAATGCTCATCTTTAGAACTACTCCGTAAAAATAGAAGGAGTATGTCCTTTCCAAAGTTTCACCTACTTTGGGATGTTTTCTATATGCCTCAAAGCTTATCTCACATGAAAAGTGCTGATCTTCAACACTGATTAAGGGGTGGAGTTGCATCCTCTCAAAATTTCACCTACACAATCTTACGTAACGACTTCTTCTTGTCCGTTTCCGTTACTTTGGGCTGATTTTCATTCGCCTCAAGTTTAAGACAACGTTTAAGTGCTGATGCCTTCGTGAAGGAATGTTAATCTTTAAAACTACTCCAAGGTTTCGCCTACGCAATCTTACGTAACGGCTAGTTCCTATCTGTTTCCGGTTCTCTAAGTCACCACTACTTTTCTATAACCTTCATTTCACCTTGGGCTCCAAAGCAAGGTCATATGAAGGATACGGCAAAGCGTCTTGCATCACCTTGACACAGACCATGGAGCAGGTAATCCTGCTGTCTCAGAAGGATGGCTAAAGTCTGGCCAGAGGGCGGGGGAACCGGCGGCATTAGGCATCGAATTGAACCTTGTAGGACTACATACGTGGACACCATGGAAGATGATGTACTGCATACCTGACCTGATAGTCAATAACTTTTAAAAATGGAATTGGTCGAAAATTGCAAATTGATATCTGATTATATAATCATGTTTACCTTAACAGAAGGAAAATATGCCTGTTTCTTCTTCTTCTTTTCCAAATACATAAGGTTAATACCCTAGATCAGACGTCTCCCACCATGGTAACTGGTGCTGTAGCAGACACCCTGTGGTGTTGAGTTACATTATATTGGAAGTTGGGCACTATGCATGTATACATTTGGTAAATGTGCTTGAGTAAGACTAAAAAGAGCAGTAGTTTGTTAAGCTAGACCATGTGAAGGTTAACATTATGCATTTGTTTCGCAAATTTTACCTTTCTTGGTATACAATACATTCGTACTATCATTATTGTATCCTAATATCAATTGGAAAGAATAAATATACGTTCACTACGTTCTCGATAAACACAAATTTCAGGTTATGATGTTTCTAACATTTACGTTTATGTGCCACGTCAATGGACATACGTCTGTCACCATGGTAACTGTTGATGTAGCAGACACCCGTCGTGTTGTTTTACATATACATTATGTTGCAAGTTGCAGGCTAAAGCTTGACAGGCGGGTCACCATGCATGTAAACTATGTGTAAATATGTTTGAATAAGAATAACCAGAGCAGTGGCTCTTTAGGCTAGACCATTTTGCAAATATTACCTTTCTAGTTATATATGTCTACATCTAGTAGACCTTACGAAAGTCGCTGTACTTTTGTTGTGTCAATAAACTCTCTCCTACAATACATTCATATCATCATCGTTCCCTAATATACATTTGGTAAGAGCGTCCGCGACCTTCTTGAAGTAGACAGATGTCCGGTTATGGCGTTTCTAACCTTTACGTTTTTGCACCACGTCAGTAGACATCCATCTGGCTCCGAATGTCCACACATCAGACCCCAATCACGTCTGCACTAATCCACGCCTGTTCGCTCTGGTGCACAAGGCTCCCTGAAACAGCAGGCCTAGATGCTGAGCTTAGCTTGCGGTCAAGGCAAATACGGCAATGAATAAATGTGTATGTAACATCGTGTTTTTGATGAAATTTCCCCATTTTTGTTATTTGGGAAAATTGTAGAAGTCCCTAACGGTAAAGGATTTCATCAGATTCGTGAATAATTAATTGAATAGTATTTTGTTCAAAACCACTTGTTTAACAAGTACCGACGTTTTGAGGACGGTCTGTCATAGTGAACTAGTCATAGTAATTGCCTTGAAGAAGATGATAGACAGTCATTGAAACGTCGGCTCTTATTTAAGAAGTGGTTGTGGATGAAACAAAACTTTGCTATTCATTTTATAAGTCCTATATGGCGTTTACATATCTTATGACTAAATCGCTTGTCTTACTAGTATTAAACTTATGTCGCAGGATTCAAAGAAGACAAGAAGTCAGGACCGCCACATTTGCGTCGAACCCAGTAAGTTATACTTAAGTGTTAAATTTAGACAAATCACATGATATACTGTTACCCATTGCCCGCCTTTTTTTAGTCTCATGTTACATTTATTTGCAATTAGCCTTGGTCAAGAACTTGCTATAAATTTTCCATAATCTGTGACGTCCTTTTCACACTTACCGCTGAGACTGCCGCCACATGACGTCAGAGTGACGTCACTGCTACCAGCGGGAAAGGAAGTCGGAAGTCTGACGAATCGGCCATTTTTTAAAAATTCATTTCATGACCAAACATGGCGACGGCACACTCAAGTTATATCGACTTATTTGATGCCGTCACCAACACAGAGTACAAATACTGGGCAGGACAATACTCATTTTCATTTGAGTTAAGTGAGGAAAGTCGTGTAAAGTGCCTTTCCCAAGGGCACAAGATCGGTGGTATGTCAGGACTCGAACCCGAGACCTACCTCTTGGTTCCGAGTCGAGCACTCTGCCGCTACGCCACACGAACTCACGACGAATTGGCCATTGACAAGACGAACTTGGCGTACTGTGGTGTCTAATGTGTTCCCGGCGCAGGGGAGCATTTACTTCTATATTACATCACCTAAACGATGATGGTAAAGGTAACACGACATTAAGTTTATATGACGGGGAATTGTATCATAAGTCAAGCAACACTGATCAGGTAGGGGAAGTAAGGACACATTACGTTTCACACTTCTTAACCAATCAAACCTGTTGCTGTAAATACTTCCCTCTGCCGTTTCTAAAATTACATTTCAGAATCTGGGCGATAAAAGCTAAGATAAAACGGTACTAACCGAAGCATCGCAGCATTACTCAAGCTGCACTAATCTTGTCGGCAAGCCCCAGGACATATGTTTAACAGAGAAGACGTCTTTAAATGTTAACCCTTTCTAACCTGTTGACTTGAATACATTTTTCAGATATTCTTATTACTTCATTCGTATTTTGTTTTTGGTATGCTTTTTGTTTGTTTGCTAGCGTTTATGTGTCCATAGTTATCTAAATACAGTAGTTACGAAATGGGGTATGGTGTAACAGAGAAGACGTTTTTAAATGTTAACCCCTTTATAACCTGTTGACTTGAATATATTTTTCATATCTTCTTATTACTTCATCCGCATGTAATTTGTATGTTTTTGTTTGTTTGCCCAGTTTGTTTGTATGCTTTCTTGTTTGTTTGCTAGCGTTCATGCGTCCGTAGTTTCACAGTAGTTACTGAAAACGGGTATGGTGTTACCGCAGACTGACAGGAAGGTCAAATTGGAGATAAAATTTGTCTTATAGAACACTAGAAGAAAGTGACGGTGAAATATGCACAGAAGTTTACAATAATGAATAAAACAAAAAATTCACAATTCTAAATGCTTCACGTAAGTGTGAAATCTTCGATTTCTTGTCATAACAGTAATCCAATACTTGAACTTGACCGTCATGTATGAGACAGGATAGTGTTGAAAAGTGTCACGCGGGTCGGTCATACGTCCCAGCTGGGGCATAATTTAATCCTCGTCCGACTGTAGTTCAATTTGAGGCTGCGAGCCAATCGCCCCGTAACGAGACAGGCGTGCTGAATAACTGCCGGTGGTGTATCGATCCCGCACTGAAAATTTAATTGCCGGGCGGTTAACCATTAGTCTTACTTCTTGGGTATACTGTAATCTCGCGAAGATCTGTGTTCGGGACTGCCTAGGACTGCCTGTTCTTCTGGTAACATCGATTTTTTTGGTTCAGGTTGAAGGATAAATAGTGGGTATTTAGTTCAGTGTTTCGCTGAAGGGAGTATACGCTACTAGCTCTGTTGGAAGATCGAGTTCGAATCCCGGCTTACCCGATTCAAGCAAGGATTGAGGTGTTCAAAAACTCCAAGTAAAATAACTTTAAACGATGTTTAGAGTTGGATGTTCAAAGGTTACATGTAGGTGTAACAAGTCGTTTGGTGTGTTATAGTCAGCTGAAAATTTAATTGCCGGGCGGTTAACCACTAGTCTTACTTCTTGGGTATACTGTAATCTCGCGAAGATCTGTGTTTGGGACTACCTAGGACTGCCTGTTCTGCCTGTAACATCGATTTTTTTGTTCACGTTGAAGGATAAATAGTGGGTATTTAGTTCAGTGTTTCGCTATTAGCTCTGTTGGAAGGTCGAGTACGAACACTGGCTTACCCGATTCAACCAAGGATTGAAGAGTTCAGAAACTCATTCTTTCCTAGAACTATCACAGGGTGGAACTTGCTGTCACCAAGAACATTAGGGGAATTATCATTAGATAGCTTTAAACAATGTTCAGAATTAGATGTTCAAAGGTTACATGTAGGTGTAACAAGTCGTTCGGTGTAATGTAGTCACCTACCGCCGCGCCGCGTGCCTGCGAAGCTAGTATGTTACGCCGAAGGGCGGTTATACCGGCTATACAGATACAGATTACCCAGCTCGCACGCTGATAGAAAAGTAGTCTTTGCAGACCCTCTAGTGGCTAAAAGTTTTCTATGCTTTTTTCGTTGCTGATTTATGCTATTTTCTGAAGCCCTGAACGCTTGCGTCTTCTAATGGGACAATGCTTGACGGGTACGCCTGAGGTTGATGGAGGTTTCATTGCAGAAAGAGCAGACAATCCCCTTTGTTTGCCTTGCTGCCCTTGGGAAAACAACTGGAGAAGAGACTTGTCCTGGTTACTCATAAAAACTTGCGCTCCTGTCACACATTAAGACCAAACACTAGCCGAGTTTTTAGAACCCGATGTATATGTTACCATGGCTAACACAGTGTCATTACTAAGTATCGCCAACATTGATTTTGACCTTGCAAAGACAAATATGACCTTGAATTTATCATCCCGAACGGCGCCGCATTATTTCATTGTCAAGTGTCCGTATAGTACCATGCGAAATGCTCAGGGTAATTTTCACGGCACAGTGAACTTTTATATCCAGTTCAGAATCAGTCTGGACACAGCCAGAGGGAAAATGACTTTCTTTGGAACGAAAATAGATCGAGATACATATCCACTTTCATTTTCCATTTTCCACCTAATCCCACCCGTCTGTCTGCGACGTTTTAACTGTTGGCAGTGCCTGAGGGGGAGTTGTATCACTGAAAACAGACCGTAACTCATCAACTGTGTTGATCCTTCGGTATGATGAAGCTTCTTCTAGCTACATCGACTGAAACTGTGAATTTTCAGTCCTCAGGTCTTGAGGTTAAGCCTTCATAGTGGGTATATGTCACAGACGAATAGGTGACCTTACCGGTACATAAAGTTTGCAAAGTGTCTATTCTTCTTGTCATGGTATGGGGGAGATGTGTGTATTTACATACGTCAAGTCTTTCTTTGTCCTTGGTGCTGATAGTGGTGTGCGTTTCCGTCTATCCATAAGCCTTTCTCTGTTCTTGGTACTGATAGTAGAGTGTGTTTTCCTAGCCTTTCTCTTGCTAGACACACGAGATAGTAGTTCAGTCCTTGCTGCAGATAAGTTTGTTTCCTCCATCAATGTACAAGCTTATTACTGCCCTTGGTATTGATAGTAATGTGTGTTTTTTGTCTACACTAAAGCCTTTCTCTGTCCATGGTACTGATTGCAGTGTGTCTTTCCGTCAAACATGTCTCTTTTTGTGCTTGGCCTGTGTTTTGCATCTACACACACACTTTTATTTTCTCTTGCTCTGCTCTTGGTACTGATTAAAACTCTACCCTAGCTTCTGTTATTAGTAGCCCCTTTCCTCATTAAACATACAAGCTTTCGCTAGCCTTGGTACTGATAGTAGATAGATTAACAGATAAACAGAAATATGCTCACGCGTGTGTGCTTGTATGTGTTTACACCAAGCCTATGAAGTTTACACCATTGCCAGTGCCAAAGAATAGTTTCTTCTTCTCCACACGGCCGAGGTTCGACCGTTGATCCTCCGCCTGATAGAGCTACTTTTGATCACATCGATTCTACCCTACAGTGACCACATGACCGTGAACTTGCACCATGAATCACTCCTGATCTAACGGCAGATCTTGACTTATTTGTGCAGCGGGGATCTCCCAAATCCCCGAGGAAAAATGTGCCGATAAATTTCCCCGAACCAGGTGGGTAATTACGCACGGAGGAAGGTTCAGAATCGGGTACGGCAGGGCTTGAAATACTGGATGCATGTGCACCTTAGTGCACCCAAATTTGGAGCTGTGCACCCATTTTTTTCTGTGGGTGCACCAGTGCACCCAAATATTTTTGTAGGTTTACATAATTATGTAAAGCTGTGAGTAATAAATGTTTACTACATGTAGTAGTATATAGCACGTTGTTAACATCCAAGTGCTAGAAAAATAATAAAATCATTGTTGTAATACTTTTCTTTAGTAATGAAACATAATTACTTTTTTCTGACAGTCTACGTATTTCATTTTATATGGTGCACCCCAAAAATTTCTTGTGCACCTATTTTTTTTAGGTTGGATGCACCAGTGCACCTATTCCCAACAATGAATTTCGAGCCATGTAGGGGAAAGTGACGGACGGTCACTTAGTAATCCATGTAAGGCCACGCTAATTAGGTTCCTGGTTTTCTATTGGTTTTATAGGAAATTAATGGAGCTGGCGGGTGGAATAGTAGAAAAGGTCAGGCCCGTGGGAATAAATACAAATGTCACGATACAGGCGTCGCAAAGTCAGCATACCGGGCTGGTCAACGTTTCATACAATGGATTTCAAACTACCGATGTGTAATGTCGATTTATTTTATTGGGTTTGTTATTCACTTATAGGGCAGCAAAGAAGTACGTACACAAGGCAAAGTGGTAACAAAGTAGTAGTATTATATTTCTGTCTCATGATTTTCAAAGGTGCCACCGTGGGTAGGGTCCTTAAAATGCTAGTTCTAATACTGGCTGGTATTCGAACTAGTCTAGTACTACAGACTATCGTTGCCTCACCGCATGATGCTGAAATGACCGATGCTCCCCAGTAACACACTGTATCCAGAACGTGATGTCTGATGGAGAGAAAAGTATCAGTTCGATTCGTAGTTATTAACGGCAGATCAAATTTCAGACGCCACCGAAGCCTACTCTCTCTCTCTCACACACACACACACACACACACACACACACACACACACACACACACACACACACACACACGCACACACACAAGCACACACACACACAATGATACCCCCATCTCCCGAGGTTTAGTACCCCGCCCATGCCGCGCGGACCGTTTGCGTGTTTGTGCCGGAATAAGTACTGTTGACCTTTGATATTGTACACGCACACACACACCACACTCACACACACACACCACACTCACACACACGCACAAGCACACACACACACACACACTCAGACACACACACACCTCTCCCGAGGTTTAGTACCCCGGCCGTGCCGCGCGGACCGTTTGCGTGTTTGTGCCGGAATAAGTACTGTTGACCTTTGTCTGATATTGTGCATGCATCGCCGCCCATCTCATCTCCCGGCTGACCGAGCACGCCCGCCGTTCATTTAGTTCCGCTTCGACTCGGCTTTAATCAATACAGCCCGGCAACCTGTTTTCCCTAGACTCTAATATCTTGATTGCTCTTGACTGGCAGATATCATAAATACTAATGAGGTGGAAGTTATAACTGCGAGGCTTCGCGTCTTACCAAGTTCTGCACGGGGTGGGAATTAATCAGACTGCTCTGGCATCTTCCGGACACCTGAGAACTGGTGAAACTGGGCCGAAAAAAGGGCAATTGGCATTACAAATTGCATAAGTTTTAAAATCTACGTGATCAGGAAATGATATATCAAGTAGAACATGATATTACAACACTTTTTGAGGTAGGCTATATTGTTTTGGAATAGTCAACATTTCATTTACTTGTTTTCTTATCTTTTTTATTTATGATTTATTTTGTATATACGAGATAAAACAATTAGAGTACAAAACAAGAAAACAAAAGTACAAAATACATGCTGGTGAGCAGAAACCAATGACTTCCCAACAACGTAGCAATATTAATTAACTAAACCATACATACATAACTAATCATAAATATACAAAAAAGGAAACATGAGTCGAATGTATATGCAACAATAAGTATCACATCTAAATACAGTAATGTAATAACAAATCTATTCTTGTAGGTTCGGGGAGGCGCACTCTTTTCTTTTAAACCTGTGAAAATCAATGTGCGCGCGGATGTCATCCATAAAATCAAGTCAGCGCGGCCTAACCGGAGTTGTCAGGCGGGTCATTGCCATTTCTGCCGGCGGATTAACTCAACACTGACGGATGACTCTCCTGCTTCTGTATCGATCACGCGCACGGGAATACCTGATCCTCGCAGACCGGCTTCTCCGCACAACGGTAGAGTACAGGAAACGTCGGATTTACTCATGAGCAGTGGTAAATGCCACTAAATTCGGGTAATGTATAATTATGTAAACATTACCGGACTCAATGGTAGTAAATGAAATTACCGCACTTGACTTTTATCTACTACCATTGTAAATTTCAGTACTGTGTACAAAGTAAATATTACCCGAATTTCTGGAAATTCATGACTTTTGTCTATTACCATTGTAAAGTCCGGTACTGTTTGCAAATATAAGCCCCTGTCATACATTCACCAATTTGGTGAGTAGCTCTATGAACTCCCTCCAACCGTGGTTAGGAGTGGGTCGCCTAGCCGTTCGGCTGGGTCGGCTGTGGTTTTGCTGTGCCAGTTGAATGTTTCAAATGTTTAAACATGGGTGTTTGGGAGGGTCGGTCTGGTTGGATGGTGTTCGGAAGAGGGTCGCGAATGTGTGACAGGGGCTTTACCCGACTTTACTGGCATTTACTACCATAATTGGTAAATCCAACTTTTCGGGCAGTGGTAGTCTGACCAGACTAACCACATCTGCGAGAAAAATTGTAAAATTCAGCCGGATAGAGAGAATTATTTGCCAGAACTTTTGGATAACATTCTTCTTACCGCAGGCTCACTCTCGTAATCAATTTGTTCACGCCATTTTGCCCAGTTCTACTATCTAGAGCTATAACCTGTTTGGTAAATTCAACTTTTCGCGCAGTGGTAGCCTAACCAGACCAACCACATCCGCGTGAAAAATGGTAAAATCTAGCCGGATAGAGAACTTTTAGGCAACTTTCCTCTTACCGCAGGCTCACTCTTCTAATCAATTTATTCACGCCATTTTGCCCAGTTCTATATGTATACTAGCTAGAGCTATAACCTGTTAGGAAGACCTGATGGATGCTAACACAACAGTCAGCCGATGCAGCGCCGGTACAAACTCGTTTCTTCTTCCTCTTCTTCTTCATTTTGTAAAAGTTTCTATTGAACTATTCATCGACTTCTTGAGTTATTTGTGAGCCTTAATAGGAAATAGGCGGACTATGGCATTAAGCCCATGTCGGGGGCCCAATGCTATCAGACGTACCACCTGGCCAGGAGGCAGTACAGACGCTGTTCCGCGGATTTACCCACATATGCCGACGGCGCCCGGCTCCATTTCCTTTTCTCCTTAAAACACTTTAAGACGAATTCATCAACCGGGAGCGTCTTAAGCCTAAGACAAGTAATTCTTGGTTCTGATCGTTGTATATTGGATTTTGCGACCCAAGACGCCCCTGACAAATCGTTGTGTTGAGCGGTGAAAGCTCCCACCGTGATTAATAGGGTAGAACTCTGGCCTATCGCTGCCACCAATCTTCGGCTTGTCAAATAAACTCGGTTAATAAATACAGAGCAAGTGACGGAACTTCGCGTGGTGCTGGTGGAGCTGCTGGGTCCTACTCTCCAAGCAGAGGTTTGGGTTTGGGGTTATTTTTGGCGTGTTTTTAGGCTTTTTTATCGGGGTTTCTCTTTTGCACATTGAACTTTTTTTTACCCAACGTGTGTAATGTTTACATCGTTTTTTTTTTAACCCAACGGGTGAAAAATCAATTCCAGTGCAAAAGAGAAACCCCGATAAAAAAAAGCCTAAAAACACGCCAAAAATAACAACAAACCTATACCTCTGCTTCGAGAGTACTGCGTCGGAGGACAGGAACTATAACGGTTTCTACAACGTCTTTTACCCAGGTACCCAGGGCAATACACTGGATTTTTCAAAATCAAATTTCTGTCATTTTTTATGTAGGAAGTTGATCATCCGTAATTCCATAGCATCTGTTGGCCACAAAATGTAATGTCACTGACAAAAACGGTTGCTTCTTGTCGTATTTCGCAGACTAGTGCTAGCTATTTATTGGTGGTACCAAAAAACTAAATAAAGGAAATCCTTACGTAGCTTGTGTCGGAGCAAAAAAATGTGTTCGGAGCAAGAAATGGTTAAATATCAGACAAACTTCTGGAAATGCTTCGGTCACGTTTCCAAACCAAGGTCTTTCGGGCTGTTTTCGTGAACGACGAAAAACACAATTCATACAAATATTTACCAGCGAATGTTGTTTTTATAAATAAACTATTTCTCTCTCTCTCTCTCTCTCTCTCAATTATACAACTTATACAAATATTTACCAGTGAATTTTATAAATAAACTTTCTCTCTCTCTCTCTCTCTCTCTCTCTCAGTCATTTTAGTCCTGATACACTCCGACATAACTACTAGTATGTATGACGTATGGCATTATTCCAACTGTGTCTTACAAGGTCGTCATGACTTTTTCGGATTAGGATTAGGGAAGAAAATTGAACTGTATGAAAGTGACCTATGCGGCTGGCACGCGAGGAAAACTACCCACGGACACGCGTATATGACTGAGAAAGCCATTAATCATGCTAGACCGTGGGAGAACCGTGTACGATAAAACGTCCAGGCAGAGGCATGATTGGCAGGTCTATTGTGTTAGCCCGAAAGCCAATCTGCATGGATGAATACGAGCGATCGCTATGACGTCATGGCCAGCGAGTGGAAAGGCAAAAAGTGGGTGACGGTTGGCTGAGTTGCTTACCGATAATATGAATATGTCTCAAAATTATTTGCATGTCTATAGTGTAAACAAAAACAGGGAACATCCGCTGTACTTTAAATGGGAAAATAACTTCTTGGGGAGCTAAACGTAGTAAAACTTCACACTTAAGCCCGAGCCCGTACATCGTACGATCATGCAGTACGTTTTAGAAATAAGAAGAACCAAGTACAATCGTTTAAAGGCAATTTCATTACGGCAAAACTGAATTTTCAAAGTCAAGTTTCTGATCATTTCTTAATGCAGTAAGTTGAATGAATCCTACCCCATAGCATACTGGTATTTGCGAGGCAAAAATGTGATGTCACTGACGGAAAACGGTTACTCGTTTTGTATCATAGGCTGGTGCTAACTTTTTATGGGCGGTACCTAAAAATGAAGAGATGCCTCACGTAGCTTGTTTTAAGCTATTTCAAACACTTCAAGTAAAAAATAATGATAATGATGGCAATGTGCTGAGAAATGGAAGTAAATGTCAATATCAGACAGATTTTCTCATCCGAAATATTGTCTTTGTGTCGTCGCCCTGAAATTGCATTGGATGACTTAAAAACGTACGTTTTTTGGTCTAGTTTCTTCTCAAACCTACAACTTAAGGTAATATCGCCGCGAAAAAATAAATATCATAGGTGCATGCATGGTCTAATTTATGTGATTGGGGCTTTAGTTAACTACGTTTCCTCCATACTTGAGAGATTGTTAGGCTTATAGCTTACAGCTAATGCACAAGTTGCCCAAGTAGACATTCTTCACGTCAAGACTTAATTGCAAGGTGTGTGGAACTCGTTAATCCAATAAGTAATACATGCTGTAATAGAGTTTCCAGGGAGTTCCACATCTTTAATTACTCCCTATAGATATCCATCTTATAAGTAATTAATCCATTTGGCCACAGGCAGGCTATCCATAAACACCACATTATCTAAATCTCCAGAATTGATGCGCATTTTCTCAAGGGGAGATCGCCTCTGGCAAGAAGGATAGTACCGCCATAGATGGTTTAACTCCAAGCAGATGTTTCGCTGGCTGCAAAATACAGTATAAAATTGGCAGGCAGTATCCAATGGCCAGACGAAACACCTGCAGCCTCCGAAACATCTGCTTACCGATTATTAAATGGTAGATCGCGAGAGAGTGAGGAGAGAGAAGAGGGAAAAGAAGAGGGGAGAAAGAAAGAAGGAAGAAGATGTAGAAGAAAGAGAGGAAGAGAGATGGAGGTATAATAAGTTAAGATGTACTGACAAGCCAATAGTGCTCGCTTTGTAACCGGGAGGTCGTGAGTTCAAACCCCGACCGGGTTAAACCAAAGACTTTAAAAATGGTACATACTTCTTTCGCTGCTTAGCACTCAGCACATATGAGAAAGAGTATGGGAAGGTCAAACACACAGCACTACCAGCGGACCAGCCCCCTGCTGTAGTGCCCTGCACAACTGTGTGTCGCCCAAGGGCTACGGAAATGGAGATGGGCACCACCCTACGCTCGGCATAAGAGCACGGGAGACCTTCTTCTTCATGATTGCCCCTTTTGCAACAGTGGGTGCTTTCCAATCTCGTGCCCAGGGTAGTAACTACAACCGTTCCCTTGACCTATTGCGTGCCAGCAGCACGGAATGACGGTTATTACGAGTAGCAGGCCATTTTTCAATCGAGGCAACCCGCTAAAACATGGTCAGAAACCAAACAAAAGTGGAAACGTAGCTGTGGCTAATCTGGTTAATATTTGATGTCCTCGAACAATACAGAAACAATGGAACGCCGTAAAGGACACACCTAAGCATGATATCCTTGAATCTAACAATGCCCATAGCACATACGGGTTGTTGGGTTGGTGCTAAAGTGGTCCCCTTGAGTGTACACTGCAAATCCCAGAACACAGTTTATAAAAGTCTGCGCGGGTTATAATAGCACATTTGGGACCGCGATACAGGAAGGGTTTCATTCCTTTCTACAGCCGCATTTGCACTTGTGGTGGAATCAGGACGGAGGTTCACGAACTTGGTATACACCTGCTGGTATTCAACCTTCAGTACTGAGGACAATGTGATGGCTTTGTAATGGATCGCTCGTTCAGTCGGTTTGTCCCGTGTAGTTATAGCGCTTAAACGTTTTGTGAACCACAACTCAAACCGTGATGCCAGCCAGCTGACACATACTGGTGCTGCTAAAGCGGAAGAGAAAGGGATCTACGCCGCTGCTGAGAAGCGTGCAACCCGTAAGGTCAGGCCTACCACTAGCAACACACCCACCCACTGGTGCTCAACCTGTGGGCGAGGATTCCTGGCCCGGATTGGACTCATCAGCCATCTCCGGACCCACCAGAAGTGAACTGAACTAAGGCATTGGTCATCCTCGACCACGAGGGACGAACAAGAAGAACAAGAAACTGAGGACAATGTGATCGCTTTGTAATGGATCGCTCGTTCAGTCGGTTTGTCCCGTGTCGTGATAGCGCTGAAACGTTTAGTGTACCAAAAAACCAAGCCGTGATGCCAGCTCCTGTAGCGAGGTGGTCCTTCCGGAGCTGTGTGACTATGTTCCTGCTCCTGTCGTGCCTGAGTTGCGTGGTTCTCCTGTACCGGGCAGCGGTGCTGAGGGAAGGGGTGGGGACTGGCGCGAGGCCGCAGGAGGCTGGGAAAACTACGACGTTTCTCATGTAAATACGAGTATTACTTTAGCAATACCAGTTGGTGCAACGTTCTACTGCTTGACAACAGTACAAGCTCGTTTTCATTTATCAGAAGTAACTGATATTTTATTTGCAAGGCCGCAGGAGGCTGGGGAAACTATTACTTTTTTCATGTAAATACCACTTTGCATATACCAGAGCAACGTTCTACTGCTTTATAACATTAGACGATAGTTTTCTGTGGGTACCTAATATTTCATTTGCTTGTTCGGTTTTAGGGTCAGAGCGAAGAACAGACCAGACTATTCTTCCCATTCTTCGGCGGATGACAGAGGGGTCAGCCACAACTCTGATGTGGAAACGCATCTCACACATCCTGTAGGGAGTTCGGCACAGAGCCGCAGTGCTTCTGGACAGAGTACGCCTCCGGCCAAAGATGTAGGACAAAACATAAACCACCAACCGACGTCTCATCATGAAAGTTCTACAGTTTTTCCCGGTAGGTTAAAAGAAGAGTTGTAAAAACTTGGACGGGCATTATCTAAAACGTTTACAGACCTACTTACGAACAGTTTTTTTTTCGATAGATTAAGGTACCTTTTATGCAAAGAAACAGATGCATCCAATACAGAGGATTTGGATGTAATTGCATCAGATGAAGCTTGTTTTGGGTCCTGATTTGATCTGTTTTTTGCTATTGTTGGCCTTGTATATGTGTGGTGATCTATCCTGGCTGTGACATTTGTAACTGAGTAATTTTTACACATTTCTCTTCTCCATAGAAAGGTGTTCTCCCCGTACAAACGTCGTGTTCATCAAAGTCCACAAAGCCGGCTCCACCACCGTCACCTGCATCCTCCTGAGGTTCGGCTTCGAACACAACCTGACCTTCATGTTACCGAGGAACCACAAGAGCGACCTTGGCTGGCCGAACCTCCTCAAGGTGGGACAAACTTACTGTTTAAAACAGCACTAAGCGATCTTGAGATGCTGCATGTTGCTCTGTAGTTTTATGTGAATTGAAGTCTTAGGAATGTATGTGTAGTGTTATGTGCTTTTGTAATTATATTACGTACACTGTTTTTATGAATATCTAGGAAGGGCAGATTTTCAAATCTAATCTTATGGTTTTCTAAAAAAACATCAAACATCTCGCCATGATACTATTTCGATCGATAAGAATGTCAGGTCTTTCGTTCATTGTCGTATTCAGTTCTAAATTACGACAGTTTAGATATCTTTTGCTACTAGATGTAAGACTACATCAGATACATTCACAACATCTGTTTAACTTCGTTTTTTCGTAAACTTTGTAGACACGATCGTAATTCCAACATTAACTCAACTAAGCATATTGCATTGATGTAAGGGACTGCTAGATTAATATATTGATTCATTGACTGGTTGATTGCTTGGCTGATCGATCGATTGATTGATTGATTGATTGAATGATCGATCAACATATTGAGTGACTGATTGATTGACTGGCTGACTGATTGATTGATCGATCGATTGATTTACTGATTGATTGATTGCAGGTAGAGGACTACATCCCCTCGGCAGACGGCAGGTTTAACCTGGTTGTGGACCACACCGTGTACAGCCGGCCTCTCATGGAGGGACTCATGCCGCACGACACTGCCTACGTCACGGTGTTACGTCATCCCCTGGCACAGATCAAGTCGGTCTTCAACTGGTACAAGGTCAAGTATGAGTACGGGATCCGCCACCCCGACCCCCTCGGTGCGTTCCTTAAAGATCCTGAGAGGTACGAGGCTCCTTACGTGATCAGCAGAAACCACAGACTCCCGCATTCCTTCACGAAAAACTTCATGGCGTTCGACTTGGGGTTCCCGCTGGGTCTGTCGGGGCGTAGGAAAATTGCGAAGGATTTTGTACGAAAGATCGACAGGGAACTCGACTTCGTGATGATTCTGGAGCACCTGAATGAGTCTCTTGTGATGCTCCGTCGGCGGCTGTGTTGGACCACTAAGGATATCCTCTACGACTTGAGACCGCGAAATCTTAAAACTTACCCTGAAAAGTTCGCTTCTTCACTGAAAAGTCAAGAGGAGAGGCACAGAAACTGGAGTAACGTTGATTACGAGCTGTACGAACACTTTAACCGGTCTCTATGGGAACAGGTGGCAAAGGAAGGTTCTGATTTCGCGGAGGAAGTCCGTACGTTCCGGCGGGTGGTTTCTGCCGTAGCAGCTTACTGTGATGCCGCCTCTGGTTACGGAGCTGATGGACACCAACAGTTGGTGGTGGAACAGTCCAAATGGTCCGAATCCTTCACCGTGGATCACGCGTTCTGCACGAAACTGCGCATGCAGTGGCAAGACTGGTACCATGTGCTGAAGAAAACGCACAAACTCCCACCCGGGTTGCCCAACGTGACGAGACACACGATTAGCTACCCGGGCCTGCTGTCCATCACCAAGCAACAGGCAGCCCGCGTCTTCGGAATCAAACCGTAGCGTGTGACGTCACCGTGTGACGTCATTCGTGACACAACATACCTCATTACCTCTCTGGAATATCGAATATGATATACGTTCGACCCAACCGCAGTGTCTTCGTCTCCAAAATGAGATTATAAATGGTAAGTGCGCAGCAACCCAGGTTACCCAGGTTTCTATCAAAATTTGTGGTTTGTTATACTATTGGCTGGGAGGGCAGAAAATAGAGTTTTTACACCTGTTTGTCGCCATTTGTATCTCGTATGGGAAATCCTAATGGTAAATAGATGCCTTATTTTCGCTTCTAGAGAAGGGTACACGTCACGTACATTTTGAGTCACGTCATCACGTACATTTAGAATGTCCAGCCATAAATCTTACGGTGCAAAAGTTATACCGTCCTTCAGTACTAAACGTTATTTTGCCTCCAGTCTATATATGTTTTACTAGCGTTAAATTACCATCTTTACGGCCCAAAGGCCAGTGGACATTACGGCTGGCAGAAGTACAGAAAAATGTTGGGCAATATCAGAACAATTCTCAGGTTTTGTCTATCTTTGATGTGATATAGCACGGCGTTGGTCTCCTTCAGAAAAATCCTTTTCATTCCATGAATGATTATTGACAGAAGTGGACTCTGTGTGGTTAAACATGCAATAAACCTGTAGGAGATTAGCTTTGCACTGATGTTACGAAAACGAAATATACTTCTTTCATTACTCTAGGCCTGTTGTTTATTCTATGTTTTTTTCATACACCTAAACATGTACTCTGTTGTCTAAGGTCTAGCGAACAACATTCATGGTGAACACATCGTGAAAATCAAGCAATTGGATCGGATACATGTTGTAAAGAGTCAAACATTTCAGATGGCATACGCTGTCTTTCGTCTAAAGCCATCTACTGTTGACTCATACGGTAATTCTTTCAGGCCTGTTGCAAACTGTCTGTATCTATAAACTGCAAACCCACAGATCCGTTCTTTATGACATCTGTTTGAAAGGTCTCCGTAAATCCATAGTTTATTATGCTTGTTCCCTAGGCCAGAATGACTCGACTTTTGCTTCCTGGCTGTTTAAAAGGTTTCATCACGCTTTCATGCAAAGTACACCAAACTGTATTTATAAACTGCAAACCCACATGTCCGTACTTTGTGACATCTGTTTGAAAGGTCTCCGTAAATCCATTGTTTATTATGCTTGTTCCCGAGGCCAGGCTGACTCCACTTTTGCTTCCTGGCTGTTTAAAAGGTTCTAGGCTCGGCGTAAAAGGTTCACTCATGCTTTCCCGACTCGACGTTGTCTGCGTGACATTTGGACCCGACGCCGTCAGGTCAAGGTCTGGCCTCCGGGCGCCATTAAACACCTCCCCGGCCGCATGCGGGGCAAAAGGTATTCCGTCCTTCGGCACTTTATTTTGCCTCCAGTCTATGTATGTTTGACATATACGGAGCGTCTTTCCGGCCTACTGCAAACTGTCTGTATCTATAAGCTACAAACCCACAGATCCGTACTTTACGACATCTGTTTGAAAGGTCTTCTTAAATCCATAGTTAGTTTATTATTCCTGCCGAGCTTTTTGCCTCCACTTTTGTAGTCCTGACTGTTTAAAAGGCCCATCATGATTTCAGGCAGAGTAGACCACCACGCTCGGCGCTATTGGCGCGGTTTTTGCTTCCTGGCCATTTAAAAGGTTCCATCACGACGTTGTCGGCGTGGCATTTGGACCCGACGCCGTCAGGTCAAGATCTGGTCTCCGGGCGCCATTAAACACCTCCCCGTCCGCAAGTGGGGCGCCTCATGGTCCGCACACCGGGCGCGACCCGCGGCGGTGGCGAGCTCTCACATTCTCCCTAATCGGGTTATAAACTGTGCCTGTTTCCATCCAATTTCACACATTGTCCTTAGCCTTCTTAGCAGTCTACCTTGGGGGCAAGAACCTTGAGTAGAAATAGGAGTAATGTATCGTACAAAAGCCCCAGTCGTAGAGTTTATTAATAAGAGTACATTGTCCTGTAAGGCCACTGCTGCTTTTTTTCCGCGGATTTGAAAAGGCACAGGAAGGGCGTGCGGTAAGGTGTTGGTTGGGCAGCACAGAAGGCTCTTGTTGCCTTGAAATGCTAATGCATGTCCCGACTGCTACATGAAACGTATGTATGTCACAATATGGAGATATTGGGTTGAGAACATAGTTTTACAAAGAAATGATTTTAGCAGAATTTACATCCCAATCTGTTGCAAATGGGAACCAGAACCTCACTCGTGTTTTGCAAAACCACCGTTCTAATTAGAATAAAATAGTATGACATGGGTGAGATCAGGTAAGTAAATGGTGATTAACTGTTTTGCCGAGTAGCAGAGTCCATCAAACCTTGTGGGAGGAACACGTACACTTTGTAGCCGAAAGCTAACCGAGACGTCATAAGATAAAATATATGATGTAGCAAAAAACAAAGTATATACTTTTTAGTATGTTTTAGAGTTTTTACGCGATGATAAAACGTGAAATGACACAAGGTTCATGAGCTTTGGGGTTGAAGTATTTCACGTACAACGTTTTCTTTTCTAGCAAGCTGTTTCAGAATGTAACATGCTGCAATCAAATACGGTAGGAACCTCTCTATTATCTTGTACCAAACAGCAGAGAGACTCCGATATAAATGACTTAGCTGAAGAAGGTCGTGATGTAACCAACCACCCGGTGTGATATACCCAGCCACCCCGCAAGCTACCGGCGTGTCACGCCGAGGGCCAATGCACCGGTTACCCAATTAAGATACGACGTTTAAGAATTTCACGGCGAGACAAATTTTCCGTGCTCAGGAAACTGTTTCTCCGCGGGAAGTACTTTCATGGCGGATCACTCAGCAAACTCGTCAGCTTACTAAAAGGCACCACGGGGACTTCACCAATCAGCCATCTACGTGCATACCCACCCACCCTCTGTAACAACGAGTACAGCATTACTTAATACAAGGCTCGAAATACTGGGTGCATGTGCACCTTGGTGCACACAAATTTGGAGCTGTGCACCGATTTCTTTTCTGTGGGTGCACTAGTGCACCCAAATATTTTTGTTGGTATTTTTGTACACATCAAATCTGTAATAGTATACAGGATATTCTTGGCATCTGAGTGTCAGAAAAATAATAAAATCTTTGTTGTAGTGCTTGTTTAGATTTTGAAATTAGCTCCCAGTAAGATCTGTAATTATGTTTTGTTTTATATGGTGCACCCACAAAAATTTTGTGACCCAATGTTTTTGGTTGGTGCACCAGTGCAGCTATTCCCAAAAATGAATTTCAAGCCCTGAGTCTTAGGAACCAGGTAAATGCCAAGCAATTCTCACCGTTAATTCCCGACACAAGCGCCCTTATTAAAGGCCGCTCAGGCTGCATATTGAACGGCTATTAGAATCGTTTTCCCATCGCAGTCACCCAGCGGTCACCTCTTAGTGCACGGGGCAGGGAACCCGTCATATCAACACGGATCTAAATGCACCCCGCAAAAAGCCTCTTCAATCTGCGATAAGACTGGAAGAGCTGAGTTGATCTTTAACAAGTATGACGAGGCAGCGCGCGGAATGGAGTTCCTCCAACTAAGTTAGAATCCTCATCAATCAACTGGAGATATTTCCGGGAAGATTACAACTTATTCCTGGAAGCGGTACTAGTGTATCTGTAGAAACACTTTGCGGCGGAAATTACCGTAGAAAATGTGTCAAAGAGATTGTAATCAAAGAACCAAAAGCAGAAATGGGACACGTTTCACAGAGCGAATTGTTCAGAGTATAATAATAGCCATCATCACTTTGAGAACTACATTCTGTAAAGCCATTTTAAGCCATATATGGTCAAAATTCCTCGCGCAAATTATCAAGGTAAAGAAGTAACCATTTAGCCCAAAGCTCCTATTTTTGCTGAACACAGACATTAAGGAAATCTAAGTCCTTCTAATTTCTGGCGCAATCCATAACACACCCACGTGCCATACTTTACATCAACACCTGCTCGTTAATGCTAAAGTTAAGCCGCTCTCAGGAAGTGGTGGAACAGATTTTTAATGTTTTAATTCACACCTCTGACGACTAATCCAGGAAATAACTGAATATAGATGTGCTGCTGAGAGTTTGACTAGCGAGAGGGGAACGCATACTCTCCAAGCACAGGTTGTGGGGGAATGATCGTAAGCTTTTTAAATATGGCCCTTTTTTGTCGGTACCCCCACCAACCGGTGGCCGGCGACCTTCTCTGCCCAATGGATACTGCCTGGCCAATTTGATACTGTCTTTTTGCCACCGAAAGGGATCTGCTTGGAGATTAGGGAACGTAGGCACGGAAAACTCAACATTCGCTATACGTAACGAGACTTACGCTACTTAACATTTCACTTCAGTCAGCATTCACGCGACTTAAAAGCTCTGGCTGTGTGCCCTAATTTGGTCTCCAAGTATGTAAAATGTAATCCCGCCATAGTTAAGCACAAAAACTTAAGTGAGAATGTTACGGTTACGTGCCATGATTTAGATACTGGTAAAATTCAACTGTAAACTATCTTAGTCACACAAAACTACATAACTGAAACGAACTACTTTTAGCTATATGTGTCCTGTTTTACTTTCTTTTCTTCTGGGATGGGAGTTTCGACTCACGCTTCAACACTGTGAACTACGTCTTATGAATCCACAATTTTTTCAAACGTCTTGTAAAATACCTTTGATTTTATTCTAAAAGTGGCTGCGAGAACATAAGTTGTGCCTAACTTGAGTTCTCAGTCGTCACTTTGTCTGAGTCCTTTCATTTGTATTCATTACTGTTTTTCTGAATAATGATAATAATAAAAAGAATACTGGCAGGTACTCCGCCATCTGCAGCGAATGTATATGATGATGAAATACTACTGTTCTCCATAGCGTATAATATCTGAGTACAGGCCAAAAGAAAGTCATGGCCATGAATAAAAGGCCCAAAGAGTCGAAGGAAAATTGGACCCAAAGGAAGGTGCGCTTTCTAAAGGTATGTACATTTAGTAGCCCTGGGGAAGTATTCAAATACTTTATATTCACCCTTTCTTTCCACTTGCTCAAAAGACTGTGATACACTTCATTCTGTGGATAAATTCAAATATACACCTTGTAAGTAGACGACCCTTGCAGTGAGAAAATAGATAAATCAAAGAATGTTTAGAAGTTAGAGACTGCAGCACGGAAGTTATTCAATGTCATAACGGTATACCTTTGTTATTTCTATAGTTAACACATCGTATCTACATTTGCGAAGTTGGAGAAGACCTTAAACAACCCTTTTACGTTACGTTCTATTCCACCTCGGGTCTTGAATAGGGACATTCTAACTCTATATACTATGATAAGCAAGACATTCCCCAGAAGACAGATTCCATGGTATACAGTTTGCCACCAGGATAGCAACCTCCTTTTTACTTGTGATTTCACGAGGCATAAATTTCAGCCCTCCTGTAGATCAGCCTCCCAAACAGTCAGTATTCAAATGGCTTTGCGGCTCCATCTACCTCTTTTAACGACCTCATGTCTGTAACTTTTGGTCCCATATTCACAACATAAAAAATGTTGGGTATAATCCAAGATACCGTTTAGTACAAAGCTGAGTTTTCTTTTCTCCAACTGTTGACGCATTGCCACCGCAAACTTGTTATGTTGATCGACACCCTCCCAAATCAATTTGGTTGGGGTTTCGTGACATTTGGGACGTATTTTCACCACAACAATTTAGTTCGCCTTCACCACAACAATTTAGTTCGCCTTCTACAAACCTAAGAGGTTTTTGTTGCTACAACTGTTGACGCATTGCCACCGCAAACTTGTTATGTTGATCGAGAGCCTCCCAAATCAATTTGGCTGGGGTTTCGTGACAACGGTTGGGACGTATTCTCACCACAACAATTTAGTTCGCCTTCACCACAACAATTTAGTTCGCCTTCTACAAACCTAAGAGGTTTTTGTTGCTCCAACTGTTGACGCATTGCCACCGCAAACTTCTTACGTTGATCGAGAGCCTCCCAAATCAATTTGGCTGGGGTTTCGTGACAACGGTTGGGACGTATTCTCACCACAACAATTTAGTTCGCCTTCACCACAACAATTTAGTTCGCCTTCTATCCTGCACTGTCAGGGTTTCACGTGCGTTGCAAGGTGCTTTCACCTAATCGAATCTGGCCGTTTTGGGCCACTCGGCTCATTGTTGAGGGTTCTAACTTCACTTCGGCGGTTCTCTATAAACTGCCGGGTGGCCGTAATGAGTTTCACCAGATGAAGAGAAAGATGCCGGCCTCCGACAGCTCCTGGAGGCGCGCCTCTTTGTAATTTCCCAGTGGCGCTTAAAGGCAAATTGTCGGCTGAGGCTTTCTAAAAGCATCAAAGGGCGTTCCTGGGTTTGGATAATGCTCTTTGAGGGACATTATCGTCAAATAGACTTATTAGTAGAAGACTTAGCAGTTGTAAAACAGGTCAGACGAACCCAGGCTGCGTTTTTATGCATAAGGAGTAATGAGGTCAGACTAGACTGTTTTATCTATCATGGAAAATGGCAAGAGTTCAAGCTGAAGTCCATCAATGCCTTAGAAATAATTAGAGAATATTTGAATAATGTTCAGACTGAGGAGTGCTAAAGGGAATTCGTTATCTGATGGCAGTCAACAGACCACTACCTACTTGACTCCTCGCCATTGGTATAGTCATTGGGTGAATACGTAGTGCCGGCTACAGCTAAAGCACAGTTGTGGCATCATCACTAGAAAGCTTTAAACATCTCCTGCAATCAAATATGCAAAGGTTAAGTGTAACAGGTCGATCGGTGTGATATAGCTAGCTGCCGCCGCGCCGCGTGCCTGCGAAGCTGGTGTGTTACGCCGAAGGGCGGTTATACCGGCTATACCGATACAGATATAGAGGCTATCGTTCATTTTGTTTCTACAGATATATGATATGATAAAAGACCGAACTTCAATGATTTCGTGATCTACCACTTGTTTCAGTCATTAACATTTTTATGTACAAAAACGTAACATTGTAGTACACAAGAAGTTAGAACTGGGTCACCTGTTTATAGCTCTAACTATCGCGGGTTTATGTTCAAACGTGATTGGTTATTACTTATACCGATGAAGGCGACAGAAGTCGTCGAAAATTTTACTTTTCTGTACACTTTGTGTTAAAAAAAAGTTTAGCATCGTATAATGATTACTACCAATACGCATGATACTGCCAAACTTCTATGGTAAGGAAGTATAGGACTGCCAGGCACCAGAGCAAGGATGATAAAGCAGAGCTTTAAATTATAAAGGTCTCTACTGTCTGTTTCACATGGAATTCACTCTATCATACTCTACAGCTATTTCAGGGATCTGACATAGTGGTATTCATAACCGTTCATTCTTGCAGGCATGGGACGATGATTTTCTTCTAAAAAAAGAAGATACCGGCTTTGTATACGGATCTAACTAGATGAATTAGTTCTAGATATGTTTTATTCCACCAGTGAATGTATGAATGTTCTCAAAGATTTGAAACCACGCCAGTGGAGACCCAGCCAACAGGGACCCAGTCAGAGCAAAGAGTGATACAAAAGAGGGGGAGGGGTCGTGTTTAGGGCACCACGGCCTCAACATATCATGAAATTTCAGCAACACTTTTTCCACCAGGGACGCGGAAAATCGAAATCTTGAAGAGTGCTGCAGAAGATTTAGAACTCGCGAAGCCGATAGCCCCACCTGAACCGCTGAACATGGCCTCGGGAACGTTCGATTGAGAATAAATTTACATGAAACGAACAGGAAATAGAAGAGGGAGGTAAATACTGAAGGTGGAGGAAGGAAGGTAGTTACCATAGTGAAGAGGGCGCACAGGGAACCATTATAGTGAGCTTGATTCATAATAGTGACCTTCAAATATTGCTGTGACCTTCAGGAGTATCGTAGAAGGCTTCAGTCCGTCTCGGGAGACGGTGGAAAGAAATCCTCAGAATCGCGAGCTGGCGCGGGGAATGTAGACATGCGGTGAGTCGGGGGAGCCTGTTGCCGGTATATTTTTTAACTTTTTTTTTAACGGAGTGGTTCAATGCAAGGCCTATACGACCATTTCTCGGCATTGAACTAGAAATATGAGAGAAATGGCTATGTCAAGAGATGGCGGTGAACGTTTGATTTGAAAGCCTGTAGGTTGTAGGTTGGTGAGAAACACTTGTCATGGAGGGAATTCCAAAGTTTGGCCGTACGGGGAAAGAAACTGTCACTGTAAAAAGATTTAGAACAAGGAATTTGGACGGTGAATGTAGCCATGCGGTGAGCCAGGGGAGCCCGTTGACGGTATATTTTTAAACTAACATGGGAGGAACGCACCAGCTGGTTCAGGGCATGCAGGACAATCGATTCGTTTCCCAAACAATCTATCAATCCAACTTGACATGTTGTGTAAGCGAGAAGTCAAAAAACCTGCTGATGGCTGTTAACTGTCAAGATAAAAGAGAAAGAAAGTTAAAGTGATCTCGAACCAGTTTAGCTCATTTCAGAGCTTATCTTCCACTGGTCGTGACAGAGAAGACAGGCGCTATGTACAGTATTTACAGGTTCATTGTGCCGGAGAAAATCCCCTAGCTCTTTTCGACAAGCACAATGAACAGTGGAACACGGCTTAACGTCCCGTCCTATGGACTGCGACCCTAAACCGTAGCGTGCATGTTGGGTGAGCGACATCAGCCGGGATTCGAACTCCCAACCTCTTAGTCCAGAGGCAAGATCGCTAACCACGCTACACTACAGGTACGCCCACCCTTTTCCTCAGTCACGGTGACGATAGTGTCAGAAGTGCAGCTCTAGTTAACCAGGCACGTGTACTGCTGACTTGTACTCTGTCCTCCCGGGAAAAACCGGAGCCTGCGGAGATCGATCCAGCGCGTTGATACGTCAGTGGATCTGTAGTTCTTTATTAGGTGCGACCGGTACAAATTACGTGTGATCTCCCCCGGGTCCGGATCGCGGTAAATCATTGATCTGAGATGGATCGCGCGACCCGGGGTCACATGGGCTGATCAAACTGCACTAGCCTGGTATCCAGTCTTACGAGATTGGGGGTATTGGGGTATTCGGGCAGGTTGTGCCTTCGGGGGCTCTAATAGCTTCCCCCGCCCAGTGCAACAGACCGTCCCGGTAGGAGAGTTATGCTAATAAGAGACAGTATGCTTGGGGATTTTGTCCGTGGAGGGCTAATCAATCTCTCGTGAAATACACACCGGAAAACCTATGTGAGGCGGACGGGCCAGAGCTCTTTCTGCCCCGACCACGAATCAGACTGGATACCAGGCTAAAACTGCACCCGCACGGCGTCAAGGTCTCATACAGCATCCGTGACTCGCCTTACGACTCGCCTGACTCTGCATAGTCACCGCATATGTCACAGGATATGGGTTTTATGGCGTTACCGATATGCAGGGAGGAACGTGTCATTCCGTAACGTATCTTCGTGTGCAAGTCACGTAAAGTCCTACCGTGAAAGGGGAACGTCAATTCCTTTAGTGTAGTGGCTGGTGAACTTTCGTCAAACGGAGGATTTCTGTTTCCATTCGGTTGTTCTTTTTATCATCTCGCGTTTATATATAACCAACCAACCAACCAACCAACCAACGAACCAACCGGTTGGTAGGTTGGGCTAGTCTGTCAGATTTAGACCACGCCTACCCTTCGATACGAACCACGCCCCATCACGCCCCATTGCTGCACAAGGTGTTGTCACGAATATTTTATAAAAAATTAAACATTTTTAATACATCCGGATGGTGCAGCAGAATAGTAGCTAACCATACCCAGCTTTTCTCTCGACCATGGCAGTGTTCGGGTAGCCATATTTGGCTACGTTTAAAGCATCGTCATCTTGCATTTGCTTTGTCATTGGTGACGTGTTTTTTACCAACCAATCTAGAGTAAAAATCGGCAGTTCAGCCACATGAAACTGCGTAACCTCAGTGAAACATTAGCATGTGTACGCTTTGTTTCGCCTTAGTTCGTTTCGCCTGAGGTGGTTGGTTGGCCTGATCAGCTGCCTTTTTATAATTCCTCACTGAGCTTCCCCCGAAGGTGGATTCGTCATAGATATGCATTACCCGCTACAAGGAGATACATATATCACCACGGGTTTAAACAAAAGGAACAGACAACCGTAAAAACAACTGAAAGGTATGATTAATAGGCATAGCCTATCCCTGTGCCGGTAACAAAGAGTAATGGCGCGTATTAGATGGAAACATATTTGTGTAACGAGCGCGAAACGCACTTTGCAGTATTGCTAAGTTAGCACATCGCCTTCTTCTAATTACACCCTTGCCACTATAAATTGATTAGTTGGTTCTTGGACTCAATTACTAGAGGAAAATTCAGTCTTACCAGAACTGGAAGCCCACCATTTTCTTATAATTGTCAAGTCTTCAGTGGTCTCCATTATTATTCATGATAATTAATGACAATCTTAGCAAACTGGCCTTACATTGAACTAAAGAAAACGACTGTTTGTCCATTTCTTTATTGTAATTTACATGTATCCGCCGCTTAACATGATTCCTGGCAGACATCACATTTATATACAAAACTACACCGTAATTTTGAGCCGCGTCAACTGTACAAATCATATCCTTCCAAACGTGTGGTCTGAATCCTTAACAAGAACACGACTGGCGAGAAATATTTCTTGTCACGATGGGGAACTAGTTTATGAAATCAGCCCCGGGGTCTAAAAGCGTAAAACTGGGAAATTAAAAGACGTTTTAATTGAAGCACTAAGGCTGTTGCTCTCGATAAAGTGTCCTGGGAACGTGTAGGCGTCAGACAGTCTCCTCTCGATCCCAGGATAGTTCCGTTAGAAACAGGTGCGAAGTGCCTGTGAGAGTAAAAACCATTGAAGCGCCGCGTCAGTCAACCGTTAGCGGGTTTAGAGTGTGCCATTCTTTCATTCACAAGTGTCGTTTGGCACCAAGTGGAGATGTCAGTGTTCAGTTAGATATTTCAGCAGGTCATCAGACAATGACGTAAGTGCGGCCAAATCCCTCCCATTGGACGGCGCCGAGTCAGAGAATGACGTCGGAGAGGCTAAGTGCTCCCATTGGACGGCGCTGAGTGAGACCATGACGTAAGAGAGATTAGATGCTCCCATTGGACGGCGCTGAATCTCGCACCTCTATCGTCTGGTGAACACCAGCAGATTTGATAGCGAGAACTGAACATGGAGAGAGACCAAAGAAAGTTAGAATCTCACATCGACACCATTTTCGTAGACAGGTCAATTTGGGAAATGTAACATGCAGATAGCACTTAGATAACGGCATGCAGATCCGATACTAATAGAAAATATATGTTCCTTCAATAATGGTCTCTATTTCCAGGTAGAATGACCCATCACGTGACTTAGGGAACACAGCGAACACGTAATTCAGAAAAACAGTACTTTATTCCCGTTGTTCAAGTCACGTGTCCAACGAGTAGTGGGTCATGCTACCTGAGGACGGCTAAGAACACAGTCGATCTCAAATTCAGTGTTTCCTACAATGCCCCCTTAGATGGACGCTCATGCAAGTACGACAGTTCTTAACAGAAATTGAATAACCTTCGCTGGAGGAGATGAATCTGACGTAGTTGGAGGGGAACAGGCCTATCCTGCCCCTCAGGTAACCCAAGCACCAGCCGCCATCTTCCCCCTCCAGCACCTCGATGACGTCATCCACCTCCAGGCGTAGCTCGTTCTCTTCCCGCGGTCGGTACGAGTACACCGCGCGGGCATAGCGCCTATCTGAGGGTGATGAGAGCGCAACTTAAGCCACTGTCACACATTCAGAACCGAACACCAGTCGATCAAGGTTGGCTGAGGTTTTGGAACAGTCTGACACCGCACGAGCATAGCCCCTGTCATACGTTTAGAACCTTCCGCCGACCAAGGTTGGCTGAAGTTCAGGAGAAGTCTGGGCAGACTTAGACAAAGCCTACCTTTCAGTGTGAATCGAATCGAGTTTGAGTGAAATTTGGATCAAGTTCTACCGCCAATCACGCCCAGAACTATTCCCGAGAAACCACCAGCTAACCGTGGTCGAATCTGCTTTCCACACCCGAATGTTTTAAACATTTTGAAACATTCGACTGGCGCAGCCGAATACTTTACTCCCGATTTACCATCCATGGTTAGGAGGAGTTCAGCACGTGCTCGGGAGGCCATATTCGGCTTTGTGTGACAGGTGCTTTAGTAATGGCTTCAACTGGAGAGCTATGAGAGCAGATAGTAAAAGACAAGAAGCCTGTGGCATCAGAGGCTGTATCTGGTATGGAAGCTTTGGGTGATTCCCACTGGCAGGGTAGCAGCAGCATCCATCTCAAAACCTTATCTCATCACATGAGAATCGTCAGGTCAGTACATTTCCCACGTCACATCACAACCATAAAAGGAAAGATGGCCTGAAATATTGAGAGGAAGAAGGATAGAGCGTGACTTCTGTTAAATAAGGAATGTCGCAACAACGGAGAACCATGATGGGGCTTAATTATATTTCGCTGTGTCAAGATAGCAAATCAACGATGTACACTAAAATGGAAAAGAAATTAGCTGGAAGCTAGAAAATCTGTTGAAATCCCAGAAGATTCAGACTTTGTCGTCTAGCAGTGATGAACCCTGATCGACCTTTTGACGGAGTAGTTTTGAAGTCCAATAACAGCCTCTTCCTAAGATATATAGTGTCGTCGTCGGCTTGAGTACTTTTTAAGCCCTGACTCCTCGCAAGTTTTGATCTCTCTCTGAGACAAAGAAGAATGATGCAGCTCTCGGGACGCAAAGATATCATAATGGACCCCTCGACTCTATAACTTAGAGTGAGATAATGCTCAGGAGGTGACTGGAATCGTAATTTACCAAAAGAAAATCTCCCAGGGCTCGAAACACCCACACATCACGCAATTCACAGAAACGTTTCTCAATTGCATGTAAAACATACCTCAGGCAATTTTAGGTTGACATTTTAGGCTTAGTAATACTAAGGGATGTAGGTAAGTAGGAACATTGAGATTCACCATTTAGTTTATTTGTACAAACCTATTTCTTTTCTTTGTGAAAGAATACAACACACTTATCGAGAGGACTTGGGGTGACCCGGTGTGCTTGGATCAATATGCGACCTACAGCGAAACCGCATTGCAACACTAGCTGACCAAAAAGGGCCGTGCTTTGTCCTCAATCTGAGGTCACCCAAGTAAGCATTACCCTTTCAAGTGTGCTTATCTAAAAAAAAGCTATAGGTGCGGTTGGGAAGTTTTTCCTGATAATATCTAACAACCTGTAGGTTGAAAGTAACAAAACATATCCTCACCATTAGCCATAAAATCAGGTACGTCTCAGAATTGTTGGGTGTTACCAATATATGTAGTTCAACTTCCATACATAAAAACAAGTTGCCATATATTGTACCTGCACCATTTGGCTCGAGCCCTGAGGGCCTTCTGTAGCTATATGGAGATGACGAAGAAGATAGAGTACAAGGAGAATCACCTTTTCTGCCTATTGACTTCCTGATGGTGTTGATTCCTCCGTAGTTCGGCGCCTTGTTCAGAGGTTTGTTGCCTGCAGGGCAGAACAAGACATGATTTACGACAGGTCATGATTTACGACACGACATGATTTGCGGTACAGCATGATTTACGGCACCCAAGAATCATAAGACTGGTGATTTATGGCTTAGGAATGACCCAGGCTCCGCATCGTAAGATTCTGCCAAGAATTGTTACAGAAACTTGGAATTGTGTGTTTTAACAATGCAGCTTATTAGATTAGTGTCGGAAGGTCAAACACACAGCACTACCAGCGGACTAGCCCCCTGTGGCTTGCACAACTGTGTGTCGCCCAAGGGCTACAGAAAGGGAGATGGGCGACACCCTACGCTCTGCATAAGGGCACGGGAGACATTTCTTTCTTTCTTATTAAATGTCAGGTTCTTGCGGATCAAAAAGACTTAACAGTAAGTTTTTGCGCGTATCAAAACTAAGGACTACTCATTCTACCCTCGTCCGAGGTCTAGCTCCCTGGCAGTTGCTATAACTTCTGTTTGCTTTGTATTCTACAGCACTGTTAGAATAATCTTCCGTCATTTTTGAGCGGCAGTACCAAATCCTTCTTGCGATTTTATCGCCGTCCTTGTCGTGTAGAAGGAACATATCGTGCGTGTCGGTACATCAAGGTCGCGGTACATCAAAGTGCCGAATGGTTTCCGGGAATGGCGTTTCCAGGAAAGTGTTTGGGTGGAGATTGTAAAGTTTTTTTTTCAGCTCTGTTATCTACGATGAAGTACAGAGTCATAACAATGGCACACTTTGCTGAATCCAGACTGAATTCTTTTTTTAATCTTTGTTCCAACATTTCATGACTAGACATGGTGACAGCACACTCAAGTTGTATCAACTTTTTTAATGCCATCACCAACGCAGAGGACCAATACGAGACAGAACAATACTCATTTTCACTTGAGTAAAGTGAGGAAAGTCGTGTTAAGTGCCTTTCCCAAGGGCAAAAGATTGGTGGCATGTCAGGACTCGAACCCGGTACCTCTTGGTTCCGGGTCGAGCACGCTGCCGTTACGCCACACAACCTCACAATCCATACTTAAATTAAAGCAAATGTCACAGAGACTTGGTATTACAATGGTAGTAGATAATTTCAAATCCGGTAATTTCGGACTTAATGATGGTAGTAAACGAGGTTACCGGACTTTACAAAGAAAACGTTACCCAACTTTACTGGCATTTACTACCATTAGTAAATCCAACGTTTCGTGCAATGTATGTTTATGAACTTATACTGACACCGTGCCAAGACTTAAAGTAGTTCATTTGAAAACATTTGAACCGGACACTTTAATATTATATACTTCTACCCATGTGGATTTTCACTAATGATGATTGTACAAGGATGTTTCATCTATTACGATGTCTACCAGCCCATAGGTTAGATGCCCCTCCCCAGTATTGATAGCCTACACCGTGCCAAGACTTTAAGTAGTCCATTTGAAAACATTTTGAACCGAACACTTTAACACTATTTACTATTACTATTTCCCTGGTGGATTTTCTCTAATGATGATTGTGCAAGAATGTTTCATCTATTATGATGTAGTCCAAACCCCGGGTCAGACCCCCCTCCCCACTCGTGATAGTCTACATGGTAAAACAAATGATAGTTCAGGTTGTTCGTTTAAAACTTTGGACCGGATACTTTAACACTATATACTACTTCCCAGGAGGATTTTCACTAATGATAATTGTGCAGTACTAGTGATAGTTGACGGCACCAGCGCACTCTAACATGCCAGAGCCATCATTACCATGATGTTGGGCATTAAGGAGAAGAAGAAGAAGAAGAAATAAGAATGTCTCATATATTACGATGTCTACCAACCCCCGGGTCAGAACCCCCTCCCCACTCGTGATAGCCTACATGGTATAACAAATGATAGTTCAGATTGTTAAGAGTGGTGTGGAAGTGAAACACACTTTGGACTGGATAGTTTAACACTATATACTAAATTTCCGGGTGGATTTTCTCTAATGATGATTGTGCAAGAATGTTTCATCTATTATGATGTAGTCCAAACCCCGGGTCAGATCCCCCTCCCCACTCGTGATAGTCTACATGGTAAAACAAATGATAGTTCAGGTTGTTCGTTTAAAACTTTGGACCGGATACTTTAACACTATATACTACTTCCCAGGAGGATTTTCACTAATGATAATTGTGCAGTACTAGTGATAGTTGACGGCGCCAGCGCACTCTAACATGCCAGAGCCATCATTACCATGATGTTGGGCATTAAGGAGAAGAAGAAGAAGAAGAAGCAAGAATGTCTCATATATTACGATGTGTACCAACCCCCCGGGTCAGATCCCCCTCCCCAGTCGTGATAGCCTACATGGTAAAACGAATGATAGTTCAGGTTGTTTGGAGTGATGTGGAAGTAAAAGACCGTCAGTTGAACACTTTGGACCGGATAATTAACACTATACACTACTTCCCAGGAGGATTTTCACTAATGATAATTGTGCAGTGATAGTTGACGGCGCCAGCGCACTCTAACATGCCAGAGCCATCATAACCATGATGTTGGGCATTAAGGAGAAGAAGAAGAAGCAAGAATGTCTCAACTATTACGATGTGTACCAACCCCCCGGGTCAGATCCCCCTCCCAAGTCGTGATAGCTTACATGGTAAAATGAATGATAGTTCAGGTTGTTTAGAATGATGTGGAAGTAAAAGACCGTCAGTTGTTAATCCCGGTTCAGTAGTTTTTATCGCAGCAATCACAGTAAAGCTGCCCCCGTGACAGGCGCTGTACGGAGAGAAAACTTCCCGTCGCATTACACCCACATAAACATTTTACGGACGTCTTTGTTGAGAGCTCTGAAACTACCATCAATGTAAGTTTGTAGACTCTTTTAATGGAGGAAGTTACGAGAGTCGGACGCTACTGTGCTTACAAATTGTCTTGGGGATTGACGACGACCGCCTTTCGTAGCATCCTGGGTTTGAACAGCGAGGCTTTAAATTTAAACTATCGGATGGGCGGAAACACTAGGGAATGAAGCGGTTGTGTTCAGGTCGTAACTCAGCTGAACTAAAGTACGGTCGTATAACCAACTCAAGTGCAGCCATGGGTCTGTAGGCTGTCCTGTATGCCCATGTATGTACACCAGACCTGCATGTGGCGGGTTCTTTAACCCTATCTAGACCGTTTTTTTGGGGGGGGGGGCTTCGTGGGACGTCTTCGCTNACCCCCCCCCCCTCTGAACTCATTAACGGTATATCGTATGGCCACCAAGTCACCAAGTTTGGTGGTTCTAGCGTGAGCCGTTCGGACGCTATCCGACATCAAAGATGGCGCGGGCACCCCCCCCCTCCCGGTCTAGTAGTAGTAGTAGTAAGCCTTTATTTAGATAGGGTTAAAGTGCCTGTTTGGGGCTACCTAAGCATAATTCATACGGTTAAAGTAATCCAAATTATATATTCATACGAAAAGACAATCATACAGCCCTCTTTGCCAAAGTATGACCACATTTAACAAAGAATGTACCTAGGAGTAGATGCCCACACGGGTATGCGGTGTCCCAAAGCCTATCAGTTCCAAGTTCACGAGCTTAACCTTTTAAAATAGCCATGGGATTGCTTGTTTTGGGTTGCTGAATGTTTGTTGGGCCGACAAATTGAAGAAGAAAAAATAAACCATCAAACCTGTGCGAGTGACCACCTCGAGCTCTGTACAAGGACAACCTGACAACACTACCGAAAATATACGACTATGGAGTTTTCTTTTACACAAGCAGTGAAACTCTCACCTGCAAAACTGTACAATACACGGTGGGGGACGCAATAAACAGAGAGGACAACAGACGATTCCGGTGGGTCAAAGGGGGCTGTACACATGTTTGGATAAGAAAGTCAACCCCAGTGATGAACTGGGGTTGACTTTCTGAGACTTAGCCACGTTTGGGTTCTCGCTGCAAAATCGCCACCTACATCGGCTACATGTAGCGACTAGAAACAGTACTACGTACGTACGTATACTATTAGAACCTCTGAGGAAGATGTCTGACAGGCATCGAAACGTTGCCGGTGTGTTAAAGAAAACTATCCAGGATTGACTCTTGTCTGAACCTACCTAGTCTCCACCAGACTCTTTTGCAGGATGAACAAATAGTATAAATCGGCCTAAAAAGAAGGTTGCCCTCTATGGCCAGCCACCCCCCCCCCTGGCAAACGTTCTTTTTAGGCCGATTTCTACTATTTATTCAGCCTGCAAAAGAGTCTGGTGGAGACTAGCACCTACCCTGCATGGCCGTGTACGGCGGCGGTTCCTTGTCCTCCCCCACCTCTCCCCTCTCGGCCGGCTCCCGCCTGCCCATGTTGTAATAGAAGGCAAATTTCTTCTTCTCGTCCTGGAGACGCCGTCGCTTGACCAGGTACGCGGCTAGGGCCACGCAGACGATGAACCAGAGCCCCCCGGCCGATGCTCCGACCACCACCGCCACCGTGGAGCTCGCCACGCCCATCCTGGACTCTGGAGAGAAGGTGCGGTAAATAATAAGGGTGGAAAGTTGATGACGTTTTCATTTCAGGTAACGAGATGCACATGGAAATTGTTACCCAAGTAACTGGATAGATTTTGAAATCTGTCAGACGTGTCGAGTAGCATCCACTACTTTTTTGTCAATTTTTGTCAGTGACGAGTCGACTGGGGTGGAAAAGGACAATGTGCAGCTGTGACTCATTGAACCAAATCATTACGTGTCCAGTCTTAGGACACCCTTGTGCCCGATGGGTGTCACTCCATCGTACAATGAAGAAAGTCGTGTTAAGTGCCTTCCCCAAGGGCACAGCATCGGCAATGTCAGGGGATTGAAACCCCAAGCTTATGACTCTGCCAAATGCCACCGTATTAGATAAATATTAACTTTATTGTATCCGAGTTTTCAGATACAGTATTCTACAGGTAGGTCGCAGGCTGAGTGTGTTTTTCAATTCCTACGTGTACGCTGTCAGGCTCAAACTTTAGATGCCTAGAATCAGCTTAAATGGATCATGATCAGGTCAGATTTGCATATATTCGAGATTTGACCTTTCTTATGAACACTGCGGGAAAGGATGTGAGTTGTTTGCCTACATGAAAGTTGATAAATGTCAATTTTTAGAACTAGAAGCCAAGAACATGACATAGTTCTTACCTCTGATGTTGAGCACGAGAGAGCTGGAGGCTGCCCTCCCGACGCCGTTGTTCGCCTGACAGACATACTTCCCGCTGTCGTTCACCCTCACGTTACTCAGCTTCACGGTCGAAGTGCGCATGTCACTGGTGACGGAGTGGACGGCACTGCGCAGGCGCGTCCCGTCACGTGACCAGGTGATGTTGGGAGGGGGGTTCCCGTCTGCGACGCACTGTACGGATATGCTGTCTGCCACCGTTGCGGTCAAGGAGTCCGAAATACTCAGGATAGACGCCGGATCTGGTTTGGAAAAAATAAGATGAAAAAAATCGAGAGAATAATGTTGTGAGGGGACGTTACTGGCCAGTTTACTACACGTTTTGCGAAGATGCTGGCTGCTAAAGCAGCATGAGTGGTGGAGTCAGACTGTCAGAGACACGTTAGCCTGGTTACCAAACCTATCATAGCTCCCCCTATAATAGGCTTGGTAACCAGGCTAAGGATACATAGGATACATGTAGATGGCGAATCTATGTAAATATCACGTGGATATCATGTGTTGTTGTGAGATGGGGTTTTGTTTTTCTGCTTCTCGCTGTCTAGATATTCTGGCTGCCACAGTAGCTCGGGTGGAGACAGGTGTACGCAGAATCGATGGCGGACCTGTGTGAAAAATCATGTGAGCATCACGTGAACATCACGTGAATATCATGTGATACTGGGAGAAGAGTTTCCATAGGCCTCTGCTGGGTGCTGTTTGGAGATGCTGGCCGCTACAGTAGCATGGGTGGAGTCAGAGCTACTCATCAGGATCAATGGCGGGTCTGTGTGATAAAGATCATGTGATCATCACGTGAACATCACGTGAATATCATGTGAGATCGGAGGGAACTCTGCTACACCCTGTAAGAGTCTGTATAGAGATGCTGCCCTCAACAGTAGTAGGGTGGAGTCAGCGCTAGTATCCAGGATCGATGGAAGGTCTGTGTGAAAAATCACACCCACAATTAATCTGACACGCGTCCGCGTCGGGACCAGGAAATCCAGAACAGAGGTACTGTGTTCATCGACAGATACCCCAATTAAGTCGTGTTCGCTTTGTGTAAGGCCCTCCCGGGAACGTTAAGACCTATTACAGTGCTTTCCTGGCTATCGATATAATACCTGGGCAGGCGATGTCATGGCCCAGTATCGGGCTCGGGTGGCAAACAGTGCCTTGTTAGTCGTATTGATCCAGTCAGGCGGAGTCGGTCACGAACTCTCACAAACTGGTATCGGACAGCTGTTAGGAGTCTAAGGTGCACAGTAAGTCAACCCTTTAACAACGGCTATAATTCACTCCAACGAGTCCTGTCGGAGATCATATATTTTAAACTCTTAACGTCAGCTGAATTCCTAATCTCACATCGAACTGACAGATGCTGTATAATTAATTTAAGACTTTTCTCCTTGGTAGAGGACAGACTTAACACATTTGTAAAGGATATTCAATACACAGTTAAGAGTATAAATGTAAATATTTCTACATCTTACGTACAAGTGAGTCAAGCTAATTATAAAGGAAGTTACGATGATACGTCGGTAAAGGTTAGACATCCAGGTAATAAGATACGCCAAAAAACAGTTACTCAAGCAACTGGATATGATTTTGAAAACGGCCAGACATTTCAGGTAGTATTCATTAGCTTTCGTCAGTGACACTAGAGACTTGCAGGAGAAAGACAGGTTTATAAGCACGAGCTATTGATTGATATACAAATGAGTCAAGACAAATTTTTTGGAACTCTAAAAGGGAATCATATCCGGTTGCTTGAGTAACTATTTTCTTGCAGAACTTACAATAAACTTTGACTTGCAGCGAGGCCCTCACGGTCTTGACCACGTGATCGGCGACGCATGCGTACACGCCGGCGTCGCTCTTGCCCACGTGGCGGATGTGAAGGGCGGGAACCGCGGCGTTCCCGTGGGAATATTTCGCGGGCTGTCTCCTGGGGTCAATGACCTCCCCGTCCTTTTCCCAGTGCAGTGACGTGATGTTGGGTTTGGCGCCCTGCACTGCGCATGTCAGGGATGTTGACCTCCCTCTGGTGATGACGTATGGATTGGACGGGCCCACTCGAACTGTAGGGGGAGCTGAGAAAGATATGGTCAGTTAAATATGCAGGCTTTTCGCATTCCGTCATTTGCGTTAAGTTGAATTACAGTGCATGCATGTCTATCTAATACGCCAATATGCTGTCGCTGTAAATGAAATCCATTTATCCGCCTACACAATTGCACAGTATGCAGTTATAATTACTACATGACGTCAATGAAAAGCGTTTAGAAGACCTAACATTCATTTAAATTCACAGTGCAGATCATAGAGTACTTAGTGCAGACTTGTAATGGAATTTTAGGGCACTTTCTATCTGTCAAAACCAGTCTAGATGGAATTGAACATATTGTGCATTCCTGGTTCGATTCAAATTCTTCACTTAACCGCATCTTCTTCCATTTACTTCCGAACAGTCCAAGGGACTCGTAACTTTACGTGTCAGTATATGGCAATTAGCCTGAACAAACCAAGGTTCTTAAACCTTCATAAGTTTAGTATTCAAAGCGAGAAGACCTAGCCAGGTATTATATATAAAAGTGAGTACATGTTCAATGTACAAACCAGGCAAGCGCCAGACACGACACCCCAACGACGCCGATATCAAGGGACAGGCAGGTAATAGAGTTCAGGAACGATAATCTGCCCGAGGTCTTCGCACCACAAGTTCAGTGTTCAGAGCGAGAAGGCCTAGTCAGAAGACGTAAGTACATGTCCAATGTGCACACTAGTCTAAACGCCGACCCAACCCATTAAGGGACAGGCGAGCAGTGAAGTTCAGTACTTATAATCTGCCCAAATGACCCGAGGTCTTTAGACCATTAAGAGTTTGCTGCACAACCAGAGAAGACCACGAAAGGTACTGTAACTACATGTTCAATGTACAAACCAGCGGAGCTCCCCAAAAGACACTCTGACCCAATATCAAGGGACTGGCAGGCAATGGAGTTCAGTACTGATAATCTACCCGGCAACTGACCCGAGGTCTTTTAAACCACTAAGAGTTTGCTGTAAAACCAGAGAAGACCTAGAAAGGTAATGTGAGTACGTGTTCAATGTGCAAACCGGCCAAGCGCCCGAATAGACACCCCAACCCACCACCAAATAGTGAAGTTCAGTACTGATAATCTACCCGGCAAGTAACCCGCGGTTTTAAACCACCACACGTTTGCTGCACAAACGGAGAAGACCTAGCCAGTGTTTAATGTGCAAACCGGCCGAGCACCTGAATAGACACCCCAACCCACCACCAATGAGTGAACTTCAATACCGATAATCTCCCCAAATAACCCGCGGTTTTAAACCACCACACGTTCAATCCTCAGGTCTTTCCCCACCATTACCGCCTGCCACGACCCCGGGCTGGGATTTGACCACCGGCCGTAATCCCGCTTTTATCGAGGTGCAAAGTAATCGGCCGATAATCGGCCCGTAAATCCGGCGCCCGGGGAGTGGATTTAGCGGCAATCTTGATCGCCAGGTCAGGAGGTTAAAGCGCCTAGTTCGGAGCTGTCAGCGGTCGGTACGTCTGAGGGCACATCACAGCTTTCATCCGTGGCAGGTTTACGACATTTCGACGCTTTGCGGTCGAACGCTGGCACGTCGACGCTGTTACTGCTGACAGGTTTACGACACTTGGACGGTCTGCGGGCGAACGATCTGACCACAAGTAATGACGAATGGTTTTAAGCGGTTATGGATCTGGTTGTAATCGCTTGTGGGTAGACCCCGTAAAGATGCTGAAGTTCTTTTTTCATAAACTTGAACTCTTTTATGGTTTATCGGACATAGAGAACTCGATCCTCTCTTATCTACCATGAAAAAGATCATTTGTTATGATGTAAAAACACAGCCAGGGCCGTTTAAAAGAAATCAATCTTAGAAGTAAACCCAGCTATCATTGGTGCTTCGCCTAGGGACTCACAACTGAACCATTCCTTCGCATACAAACGTAACATATTTTTGGGAGATTTTAACATCAATAGACTGCTGGCAGTTGTACCTTAGGAGGCTTGCTATGAATAAGGTACTGCAATGGAATCAAGGACTTATTTCACCTGTGGGATGTTTCAGCTGAAAATAGAACAAGAGAGACCTGGAGAGACATATTTACTGCGTATACGGCCCCCATGCGGCAGCTACTGATGCACGCGAATGATTGATTGTTTCTGCAACTGTATCTGTAGAACATCCAGCATAAACACCCAGTTTTACTCACGTAACATTGCGTACACATGCATGAACCTAGCATGAAAGTTTATCTGAACAGAGACGGGGGGCGACACAAGTTATCTGGCACGTATGACCCGCTACTACGGTCATGTGTCTCTGACGTCACGTTCTGATTCATTCCAGTGTTGGAAGGAAAGTTTAATCTTTATTTCATAATCCCTTTTCCTTATCTATTCATGACCTGTACTTAGCTTGTTAGAGCACAAACGTACAATAAAGGTCTTTCATTCATTCATTTATTCATTCATTCATTCATTCATTCATTCAATCTTTATTTCAAAATGCATGAACCTTACCCATGAGAACTAGTTGGACCTGCCCCTCGCTGCTGCCGACTCCCTCCACGGACACAGACAGGATGTACTTCCCCTCGTCTGCCGGTTTGGTGCGGGCGATCCTGAGGGACGCCTGGTCCTCTAGAGAAGTCCTGCCGACGTAATCTCCGTACGACTCCCTGGTCTGGAGAGGAGGGTAGTAGGAGAAGATCTGCGTGCGGGAAGTCGGTTCTCTGGGGTCCAGTTTGTACCAGGCGATGTTCATGACCCTCCTGTCGGTGCTGAAGGTGGCGGGGAGGGTCACGGGGTCTCCCGAGATGGCGTCCATTTTCTCAGGCAGCTTCAGGTGGATACTCTGGCAGCTCACACCTGTAGGGAAACCAAGAAGAGCTTGGTTAGTTTACTTTATCTGGCCACCTCTACCTATTTGGGGTGTCGCGGGGAAGTGGAGAAGGTGGTTACGTTCTGGGCCAGTCGAGTTGCTTGCTGAGGTGCCAGGCCATGGGCGCTCAGTGTCTCCGTCACCCTGTCTATCCAGTGGCTGCGAGGTCTCCATCTGGCCCTCCTGCCTGATTCTTTGAATGTTAGAGCTTAGTTACCCTACCTAACCTAACGGAAACCGATCAGTTAACCATACCCTAACGAGCTTAAACCAGCACCGTTCGGCAAGCAGCAAGTACACAGCAAACCAAAGATAGATTAGAGAGATCGCAGCCATTGAAAAGCAGTACAGACTGATATCATCGAGATGTGGATGAACAGAATCGGGCTAAATGCATCATATCGAGATGAAAGTAAGGCTGCTTACAGTAAAATGGGAATTGAAATTAAAGCCAGAACTTGAACTACCACCTGCATATGCAGGTTAGTGCAGATAGAATTGGATCTGTGCAGCTAGGTATTTCTAATGTCTACTTTCAATGACGGCAGCAAACGCAAACTGCATCGTTCTTGAAGTGAGATGCTTAAAGAACTAGGTTCTGTGTTATCTCGTCCTGGAAACCATTTGTTTGAAGGAATCCCGTGGAAATATTCACTGCACTAAATCCAGCCTTTCTGTATCTGTATCTGTATCTGTATCAGTATAGCCGGTATCGCAACACACCAGCTTGAAAGTCACACACACACAACTTTCAAAGCGTGTGCCAGAGTTTCGTAGCTTAGCGCTTAAAGAATTTCGTGCAGTGATATTCTTCATTTGCCTCTGCGTGTACAAGTAATGAGAAGCAGCATACGGTAAAATGTCTGGCCTTGGAATCATTCAACACTTGCCACGCTACAATTTGGAGAGGCCTTTCTGAAGTGCACTTCGTTAAATACCTGTCATTTCAAATCATAACCGAATGTGGGTGTACAGAAATCTCATCACAATTTGAACATATGGACACCTTTATTGCTGCCGTAACGTCTATCGCCGTAGGGATACTTCCCCGTGAATATACGTTAGAAATTGCAAATCAGCGCCAACATATGAGGCAATGACAGTGATCTTTATTGCATCTCCATGCCCAGAAGGGCGAAATGCAGCATGTTATAAAATGAATAAATAATGATACGTACATTTGATCTTCTGGTAGGCCGTGCAATCACGTTATTAACTTATGTAAAGTTTTACAATTTTCCACCCTAATCCTACACCTCCGCTTTCTCCCTGAGATGCGCCCGGGCTGACATGTGATGATTAAACACAGTACGGAGACTTGACCCGGGCTACTCAGCTCGGCGCTGGTACAATTGGGGGTCAGGTGGACTCAGGATTCCCATTAGCGCGAGTTGTCGGTAATTCCCCGGGCCACCAGATGAGGTTTCCCCCGCTATTGTGTAGCTTAACCTTCACCCAGCCGTAGCTGGAGAGATGATTATGACCGGCCAACCGTAGGGTGAAAAGCAAGCTACGCGAAAAAAAATTATCGATTCACTTACGGAGGGAGTCTAGGCTGAGAGAGGGGATTACGCTGTCATCACGCCGGGCGGGGTAGAGCGCTGCGTCGACAAAAGGACAGACGTTTCGCGAGAAAAACTTTTAGACTTGGTTAGACTGTTCGTAAGATACGCGAGTGGATGACGGTTAGCGGTTAGACATTCGGGTAAAGCGATACACAAGGAAATTGTTACTAAAGCAACCCAAACTATATAGTAGAGGGGATTCATTCCTCAAGCTAACCGACATCTTGCACACACAGTCGTCCATCAGGCTGAATTACATTTCTAAACGGGAACTATGCGGCTCCAGGTGTCTTACTGAGGGACGACTGCGTGTGCAAGATGTCGGTTAGAAACCCTCTACTATATAAAACAACCCAAACTGTTATTCTGGCAACTCAAAACCTACCAGTTTCTTGAGTAACAATGTCCTTATATTCGTAATATAGTTATAAACGCATCCTTGTCGTGGCAATTACGGCACAACACAAGGAGACAGTTGTCAGTTCATGATGACGACATCAGAGCAGCTTTCGAAAGGTGGGCATAGAAAATTAAAATTCGTGTACCAAAGAAGAGGTAATATGATGTTGCTTGTGATTTTTTTTTCCTTTTGTAGTTTCTGAGGGCCATCATAACCACCTACCGTCAGACTAGTGGTAATTAGTTATAACGTCCCTACCGCTAGCACACGTCGCTTGAGGATAATATGCAATTTCGCGAGCTAATATCCACTGTCTTGTTGCGTTTAGCAAAAGGCAAGCTAGCAATCCTAGCTGCATAGTTTTGCTGTTAAATAAAGGCCCATCGACCTTTCAGCTGTCCTTCAGCGTGAAACCGGGTCGGTTCCAGGTCGGCTCCTGGCCAGACGCTAACCCGTAATCTCGCGGTGGTCTCGGCTTGAAAAGAACGTTTCGGCTGAGCAGGAAACGTGGGAGAAGTCTGCCCAAAGGTCACGCGCGAGCTGATGGAAGCTGACGGACTTCATTATCTAAAGGTCGGGGGATGATAATTTCTGCTGATGTGGAATTATGTTTCCCCGACTCGGAGTGAATTACAGCTCAGGTGGCCCTGCAGGAATTGGATATATCACAATGAAGCAGCCAATTGTTTATCAACACACCAGACACGCCACATATATCAAATAGAAGGGCTGGTGGTTGGGAGTATGTCAGCATTGGTCGGGGCATGGTTGGCAGTCAAATTTGACTCAAATATAACTCAAATTTGCTTCGTATAGGAAGGTGGGCCGAATCTGGTCAGACTGTTCACGAGCTTCAGCTAACCTTGGTCGGCTGGTGTTTTAGGGGAGGTTCTGAATGTGTGACAGAGGTTTAAACGATTGGTTATTTGCATCTGATGACGGAATTATGTCTCCCCGACTCGGAGTGAATTACAGCTCAGGTGGCCCTGTAGGAATTGGATATATCACAATGAAGCAGCCAATTGTTTATCAACACACCTGACACGCCACATATATCAAATAGAAAGGCTGTATGTGTATGGAAGAAATAAAATGCCCACTGGTGCTGTTTCAATGCTATGGTCTGTAAATCGTAGCAGAAGTATTGTGTTTCCAGTAAAAGTGGCTCATGCGTGTCTCTGCCCTTTCTCAACGCTGCCCAACGGAAGTAGGTCAAGTGCCGGCGCGCACGCAGCAAAATTTGTGATTACGTTTGATATCACACACGCCAGGCTGGGGAAGTGGACTCCCCATTCATCATCTTCAACTAAGGAAGTACCTGATGCCGTGCGGAATAACTATTAAGACTCCCCATGTGTCGCATGTACAGTTTGCGCCTTGTATATTACAACACTAAGCCGAACATAGCACACAACAGCCAGCACTCAATATGGTTGTAAACTTCCCGGCACTTTTAACCAATCGGTTATGCCGCGTGTCGGTACAGTGACACGTCCTAAAGTCCATGTCATGCATAGCCTAAAATGGCCTCCCTAACACGAGCCGAACCACCCCAAAACATGGTTAGGAGTAAGCAAATTGGGAGGAAAGTCGACTGGATCGGCTGGTGTTCGGCCACGTCGGCTATTGTTCGGCAGATTGGGACATGGTTGGGTACTGGTTGGCTGGTGGTCCGGAAAACATCAGCATTAGTCAGGGCATGGTTGGCAGCCAAATTTGACTCAAATTAGTACAGAAAGGCTGCCCGAATCTGGTCAGACTGTTCATGAACTTCACCCAAGAGGCTTTTAAAGCGATAGGTTAGTTGCATCTGATGACGGCTGTAAACAAAGATTCAGAGACTTGATTAATGTGTTAGAATACAGTTCAGCTGTTTGCAATACTTTTTTCCCTCCAACCAACATCAATACGATACAAAACTGGGTCACCTGTCGGCACTGATTCAGCACACTGCTCACAGTGTGTTTAAAATCAATGCTCCTGCGGTGAAACTTCTGATTAAAAAAAGTGTAATAAAGTTTTGTGGTCGATGACGAGTCAGGCCCATATATCTTTTTCTTAATTAGAACACCTCGTTTTGTAATCTTTAGAATGGGAATCTGTCATATTTGTGGACCCAGAAAGTACATCATTGTGCTACAGTATTTGTTGGTATTCATAGGTATACGACTTCGCCATTTGCAAAGTATAGTCGGGAACTGATTTGGTTATTCGGCATTCAGATTTGGTTAGCTGGTTTTGGATGTGGTTAACTGATATTCGGATTTGGTTAGTTGGTATTCGGATTTGGTTAGCTGGTATTCGGATTTGGTTAGCTAGTATTCGGATTTGGTTAGCTGGTTTTTGGATGTGGTGAGCTGATAATTTGGTTTGGTTAGTTGGTAGTCGGATTTGGTTAGCTGCTATTAAGATGTGGTTAGCTGGATTTCGGATGTGGTTATCTGGTATTCAGATTTGGTTAGTTGGTATTCGGATTTGGTTAGTTGGTATTCGGATTTGGTTAGCTGGTTTTGGATGTGGTTAACTGATATTTGGGTTTGGTTAGTTGGTATTCGGATTTGGTTAGCTGACATATAGGATTGGTTAGCTAGTATTCGGATTTGGTTAGTTGGTATTCGGATTTGGTTGGCCGGTATTCGGATTTGGTTAGCTGCTATCAGATGTTGTTAGCTGGTACATGTATTCGGCGTAACACACCAGCTTCCCATACACACACCAAATGACCTGTTACACCACAACCATATATATTGAACTCTAACTGCCATTTGAAGCTATCTAGTGAAGACGCCCCTACCGTATTTCATCCCGTACAGTATCTGAAGTTTACTTCCATTCCGAACGAAACTTGAGATACTCCATGCACCATTCCTCTTCATTTCAAACAGACCCATTTCCTTATTTCCTTTCATTTCACAATATCCACTCCAACCGTTTGATAAATGCTGCCGCCCGAACTTCTCAATAAAGTGCAACTTTTATCGATTAAAAAAACGTATAAAGACCTGGAGCCGCCCGGCGATACGGCTGGAGGATGTCTGACAGAAGGCTCATAAAGCAACCTGATGAAAACATGATGGAGGCAACTTTAATAGAGGATCAGACGATTCTGCCCGAAGTCGCCACCGTTTTGGCGCCGATGTGATCAGGGATTTTCCCCCAGATGTGCCCCGATGGACGGCTTTATGGCGAATCGAGATTTTCGTGAGGAATTCGCTCCACCGAGATAATATCTGGGACGGAGATATAAAAAGTTTACAACAGTCCCTCCGCGACACAACGTCGTCCCTGTGGAGAAAATAAAGACGAGTAAGAAGCTTAGATGGCTTCCAGAAGACGCTTCATCTTGAGCCGCGGCAATGGGAGGGATGCACGAGTGAAGTTTCAATTTCCTTTTTATATAAGACCTGCGGATCGGTGTGATAAGACGGGTCTGGTTGTGATGTGGCCAGTTCTAGTACTCTAGGATCAGTCCACGCCCATAAAGCTGCGAGCTCGGAGTCCAATCAAGAGAAGATTACGTTCCACCGCAGGCCCTCTAATGCGGGCGATTTCATATTGCCGTTCTTTCCCTGATTATGTATAACCTGTTCTGATATATATATATCGCCATTAGATTACGAGCTTCAACACTGAAGAAGCCACACCAGGCGTAACGCGTCTGTAAGTGGGTTTGAATAAAGTTTATAACGGGAATGTGCCTCTCCAGCGTCTTTTCTAAAGCCCGTCACATATTCAAAACCTTCCCCCCGACAACAGCCAACCAAAGTTGGCTGAATTTCGGAAGTTGTCTGGCCAGATTTAGACTACGCCTAAATTTCAATACGAATCGAATATGAGTTAAATTTAAGTTATATTTCATGGCCAACCAACACCAGCCATCCAAATGGGCAAACCTCCCGTCCACTGCCGAATGTTTTAAACATTTGGAAACATTCTGCTGGCGCAGCCGAACACCAGCCGACCTTGCTCCCGACCTACTCCAACCATGGTCGGGGGGAGATCGTAGCTTCTACCAGGCTTCGGGAGGCCGGGGTGCGGCAAAATGTACTCTCTACCAGACCTGCAATAGTATCTCTCTATTTGGGAAATTTCTAGCCGCCTCCCGAAGCCTGGTAGAGACCACGGAATTCGGTAGTGTTCTTGGGCGGTAGCTGTGTCTTTTAAGGATGGCAGGACAGACGACGTGACTGTCTTAAACTGTCTAGTTGTAGACGGCATCACAACTCAGCCGGAACACATACTAGCAGGTCTGGTTGGGAGGATAAGGAAGAAATATGTAACTATTGAGGCTGACATTTTCGAGCGGATTCTTATTTTGCCCTTGTCACTAGTGCCGGCGGGATGCCTATAGTGTCTGCATGCATAATTTGTAATGTGTGCATGCCGTGATGATGCACATACATGTAATGTGTCTACACGTACGATGTGCCTACTAATAGTCAATGACATACAGCAGCTGGATCCATGCACGGTTACTCAAGGTTGTATAATAACAGAATATAGGTGAACGGACGATTAGGAAACGCATTTAATACAACGGTAGTCAATGTGGTATAACAATGTTATTATTGCACAATTGCTAAATGGAGAATAACAAGAGCATCGATGTACAATTGGCCGATTTTGGACATTAAGCTGTGCTACCCTTCGACTCATTAACTCAGAAGCAATCAATGCAGTGCATGCCGTAGTCCTGAGTTTAGGATAGCCTGTGTTACAGTTACACAATCTATCGCTGGCAGGGGCTGATTGGGTCAACAACCTCTAGGGGCCTGACCTGTGGAAGGCCTGATACAAATGTTATTTATGGGGCTAAGTTTAGGAGATACATTAGGCAATGTACATGTGTAATGTCATTGTAGTGTCATGTTTTGTCAGCAAGCCCTTTGGAATGCCTACAGGCTAGTTGGGCTGCCCTGGCTGTGAGTGCTGAACAGCCAAGCCAATAGAATAAAGAAACAATTTCTTTTACAGTCCACTTAAGTTTGCATGTAACCACGTAAAACACAAAGTCTCCTGCTCGTCTAATACAGAAGTGGCTACTGTGTCGTCAATGCTATAAGATAATCACTATAACAAACCGTGTCTTGTTTTGTCAGCAAGGCTAGCCCTTTGCAATGCCCATAGGCTAGTTGGGTTGCTCTGGCTGTGTGTGCTGAACAGCCAAACCAATAGAATAAAGAAACAATTTATTTTACAGTCCACTTAACTTTGCATGTAACCGCGTAAAACTCAAAGTATCCTGCTCAGAAGTGGCTACTGTGTCGTCAATGCTATGAGATAATCACTATAACAAACCGTCTGTTTCATATTGATAGTGGAACAACGCTAATGGCTATAATACCTCGGACGGTCCGCGGATTTCCAAAATGCCGACACAATTCATCATACAGACATAAAAACATGTGAAGTTATCCTGCCCTAATATAAATTTTCCGCGTCCTGACAGCACCGTTTTAAAGTTGTCCATTGTCGTTAGCCATTGCCTTCACCGCCCCCCTCCCCCCTGTGAAAATGATAGCCGGCTCGTATCAATATTGACGGGCGGAATCAGGCGCAATCACGGCTAGTCAGAGAGCGAACCGGCCTAAATCCTCCTACAGCAGGAGTCAATTATTTAGCAGGTCGGGAGGGACAATAATACGCCGCAATTTGCTTCCGTTCGTACAGAGTGAGTGGTGAGATTAAGCCCCCCCCTCCTCTCTCTTTCCGTGACTGCTGCCTAAGAACAGACGGCAATCACGGAATAATCTCCAAGCGGATCCTAGAGTGGTAAAAGAGAGTATCCATTGGCCAGGGATGGTCCAATATACCCCCCTTGGGATACTGTCTTTTGCCACCCTAGGGTCTGCTTGGAGATTACTCACGGAACTTATCACAAAGTAAAACAAAAAAGGAAGAAAAAGAGCACCCGAGAAGTGTTTTCATATGGTGGTGGTGGTGGTCAGGGTCCAAGAACTTATCACACACTGTAAGAAACCTTAAGATGGTATGAAGATGAGATGATGAAAGAAAAGGAACAACAAAGGAACCTTCATGCATCGTCATGATACCATACGACCTTTTCACGTCTCATAAGAGCTTGCAACTGCACTCATCGCTCTTCTCTTCTCTTCTATTCTGCCTGTGTATTTGTCATGTTTTTGAACGTTTGACACCAATGAGACCAATCTGTCGGGGGCTAGCATGACCTATGACGTTAAACACAGGCTACAAACCGCCCGGCGTCGCCGCAGTGCCATTGACAGACCAAGTACTCAACTCCTGTTGTTTAGGGCGCCTATTAAAGCTCTGTACGTCTGACACAGGAGGGCTGCTCTCAACAACCTCAGCTGGCGAGAACCTTGGCCTTTGCCTATGTCAAATCTAACACCGCTCTATGGGTGTCCCTCAATGTCTTCTATGTTCTTTTAGCCTGACACAGAGCGGCAATTCTCGAACCTCAGCTGGCCAGAACCTTGGCCTTTGCTTAGGTTTAATCTAACACCGCTCTATGGGTGTCCCTCAATGTCTTCATGTTCTTTCAGCCTGACACAGAGCCGCAATTCTCGAAGTGGCGACCACTCGTATCGAGATGGATTGTACCCTAACGCCGCTGCCTGTGTGTCCCTGAGTACGCTCTGTAAATCTGCCACAGAGAGCGACAATGTCACCGGCGCAGCTGAGGCTTAACCTTCCACTATGCACAGATCCAACCCTAACGCTGCTCGTTATTTTGTTTTACCGAACAAAAAAAAACATACAATGACAAAGTGGAGCTGCACTTAAGTTGTATACTTATTTAAAAAACACCACTTGACACTTAACATGAAACTGATTCTGAGTTAAGTGAGGAAATTCGTGTAAAGAGGGCACAAGATATGTGGCATGGCAGGATTCAAGCTCTGGACTTCTTGGTTCCCACCGAACGCGCACGACCCTCTCCTTTTTTTGTATTACGTGATTGTCATGTACTTGTACGTCTGCCACAGAACGACAGAGCTGCCCTCAGCCGGTCTGACCCCTCGCCTGTGGGCGGACTGCGCGGCGTCAGCGCCTGCCTCGCGGGAGCTGGGAGAGAGTTCACGTCCAGACAGGTCCCGTGTTCGACACAAGTTTCCTGCCAACTACCCCGGCCCTGATTGCGGCAATCACCGCAGGCCATTACTATAAATGCCTCCCGCGTAATTTGTCTCGCGCTCCCATTTGGAGAGGTAAAACCCGATTTGTTATAAATCACTTCTGCTTTTGCGGAGTTCAAACGATCGGCGTGTTGGCGCGGGGAGGGGCTGCGGTGAGGCGGGCGACTTTTACTGCTCGTAAAAAGAACGACGACGACTCGCAGTCGTAAAGAACCTCCCGGCTGTAGATCTGCACTCCTTTGGGCCGGTACGGAGCGACTTTATGTCCCAAACTGGGACACACAGCCTCAGGGAACCACCTGGCTCGCTAGCACAGCTTAATAACAACCAACATCAGGTTTCGTTACGATGTAGAGTATTAAAAAGTGTATGTAAATTTTGCAATCTAGGGGAGTTGGAAGTTTCCATTAGATAGTTGTAAAAGGGATCTGATACCTGAGGGGTTCTTGAGACGACATGAAAATATTCCATAAAAGGTGATGATAAAAGACTGTTAGAGCAGAGGCGAATATGGCATCACATCCGGTTCAATAGTCCTGATGATGAAACGTCGCATAAAAGAAGGCTTCGGAGACCACAGGCTTCCATGAAATATTTAGATCTTGTCTTATGGTGATTGTGTCCTTTTCTTATTCACCATGTTGCCTACAAGGAAGTCATACTTCATCATGTAAGGGAAAACAACAACAGCTGTTAAGGAGGTCATGTAAACCAAAAACACCTGTGAAACCAGCTAGCGCTACCAGATGCAGACGTGATTAATGACTTTCTTGATCTGGGACAGACTGAACTAAACCATATCCATTACAACCTGACATAAGGGCCATGCGAAAACACACACAAACACACACACAAACAAAAACAATACTTCCATTTTTCATGGTACACAGCATTAAGTTTTGGATGCTAACACCAAATACCCCAGTCAGAGCTCATACACAGTTTCCCATCTACCATAAGTGTGGAGTCGTCATTACTTGGTGCTGTCAGTGCGAAAGTACTTGGGCACATTGGGAGGTTCATTCAAAGGACACGTTCGCAATTGCATTACCTAGAGTCATTGAAGCAACAAGTACATCTTAAGAGATAGCTATCAACAAGTAGTTACATCTGCAGAAGTTGTTATCAGCGAAGTACCATCGCACATCATTAGAGGTTGGTATCAAAAGAATATACATCATCAGAGGCTGGCGAAAACCAACGGGGACAACTTTCCTATTCCTGGAGTATGTTCGCGCGTCATTGCCTTTCGTAAAACAGCTACTGAAGCTGAAAGTTGTCATATGGATATATTGTTTTGGGTGGCTGAGTCAGTGTGTGTGTGTGTGTGTGTGTGTGTGTGTGTCTGTGTGTGCCTGTGCGTTTGTGTGTGTGTGTGTGTGTGTGTGTGTGTATGTGTGTGTGTGTACGTCTGCTTGTCCGTTGCATGGTTGGTGAGAGGTGATTTTATGGTTGATTGTGGGGGAATTCAGCAAGTGGTGTAATAACCGATCGAATAACATCACAAAATCCCATTCACAGTTCCAATGCGTTCAGGAAAGTCTAAAACACTTGCCGAGTGTCTGTAAACTTGAAGGTGAAGGAAACTAAAAACACTTATGTCTGAGAACTTTAAGGTCAAAGAAACCCAAGACACTTCTCGGAGGTCTGCGAAATTGAAGGTCAAGGAAACTAAAAGTATTTCCGACAGTCTGAGAATTTTGAGGTCAAAGAAACCCAAAATACGTCCAGGAGGTCTGATATCTACTACCTCTTTCCCGACCAGCCTCGTAACCCCTGCTACTCCTATTGGGTCAGTTAGTCCTCACTACTTGTGAGAAATTGGGCTGGTCTCAATCATGATGTTTCTGACTCAGGGAGAAGAGTTGCTGTTACAGTTCTACTCGGTAACCCGTAACCCAGGTGAGTGGTAATATCATTCAGGTGGCAATACCATTCAGGTGATACCATTCAGGTGGTTAACCAACCTTGAAGTGGCCTAACGGCCGTGTTACGTGGCGACCACTGAGTAAAAAAAAATTGTTCTTTCACGAGCCGACGAGATTCAGAAAACTTCAACCAAGAGGCCCTGGCGGACCGGTAAGTAGGAGAGGCTTTGAGAAAGATGTATCTGCCGGAGAATCTTGAAGGTCGGTCGATGTTTGTACTTCAGGAATGGATGATGTCGAATTTATCTCCGCCAAGCGGAGTGAGACAGAAGCTAACAGAATCAGTCGCAAATCCTGCCCCGCAGCCACAGCAAAGCTGACTATTCCGTCTTGGATTTTAGTGGTTTGTGTAAGATGTGGGTGTGTATATTGAGGAGCATCTTTCTGGCTATGGCGTCTGTAAGAGGTGGATGTATTGGGGAACATATTTCTAGATGTAGGGTCAGTATAGGAGCATCTTTCTAGCTACATGTAGGGTCTGTAAAAGGTAAATATATTGGGGAGCATATTTCTATCTGTAGGGTATGTAAGAGGTAGATGTATTGGCGAGCATATTCTAGCTGTAGGGTCAGCATGAGGTGGCTGTATTGGATAGCCCATTTTTTAGCTATGGAGTCTGTACGAGGTCGATGTTTTAGGCAGCATATTTCTAGCTGTACGTGTAGGGTCTCTGTACGTAAAAGGTGGATGTTTTTAGGAGCATATTTCTAGCTGTAGGATTTTGTAAGAAGTAGATGTATTGGGGAGCATGTTTCTAACTGTAGGGTCTGTAGGAGGTGCATGCATTTGAGGAGCATCTTTCTGGCTATGGGGCCTGTAAGAGATGCATGTATTGGGGAGCAAATTTCTAGCTGTAGGATTTTGTAAGAGGTAGATGTATTGGGAAGTATATTTCTAGCTGTAGGGTCTGTAAGAGGTGCATGTATTGGGGAGCATATTTCTAGTTGTAGGGTCTGTAAGAGGTGGATGTATTGGGAAGTATGTTTTCTAGCTGTAGGGTCTCTAAGAGGTGCAGGTATTGGGGAGCATATTTCTAGATGTACGGTCTGTAAGAAGTGGGTGTATTGAGAGGCATAATTTTAGCCACGGGGTCAGTACGAGGTGAATGTATTGGGGAGCATATTTCTAGCTGTAGGGTCTGTAAGAACTGGATGTATTAGGATCCAATGGCATATTTCTAGCTGTTGCGTGAAGTTCAGGCTGTAGGGTCTATAAAATTTGGTTGCATGTACTGAGGAGAATATATCTAGGGGTAGGGTCTATAAAATGTTGATTTGTGTATTTCAGTAGGGTGAACTTCAAGCTGTAGGGTCTATAAAATGCAGATGTATGTATTTAGGAGCATATTTCTAGCTGTAGGGTCTGTAAGAGATGGGTGTATTGGAGAGCATATTTCTAGCTGTAGGGTCAGTAAAATGTTGATTTGTGTATTTCAGTAGGGTGAACTTCAAGCTGTAGGGTCTATTAAATGCAGATGTATGTGTCGCGGAGCATATTTCTAGCTGTAGTGTCTATGAAATATGGGAGTATATCTTTTGTGGGCAGAGTTTCTGGCGGTAGGTCGTAAAAGATTTAGATACATGTCTTTTGTGGTGTTTCTAACTGTAGGACCAAGTATATAGTAGATGTATATCTTTTATGGAGTTTCTAGCCGTAGGGTTCTAGACTTTGACCAATGAACATAGACTTGGACTTTGGAATATTTTGTATGTTGCCTTCAGGCTTGAATTTCACCTTCACATTGTCCCAATCTGGCAGTAGGTCGTAAAAGATTTAGTTGCATGTCTATTGTGGTGTTTCGGACTGTAGGGTCTAGTAGATGTATATCTTTTCTAGTTGATCAATGGATTTGTTGTGTTGGCTTTAGGCTTGAATTTGTAAAATTAGGAACTGAGCCACCCTGTTTTGTTTCTGCAGATAAGTCCTATTCTTCTGAGACTGACTGACAGTGGTAGAGTTGTATGAGATATGGATTTGGAAGTCTGATGCTATCCCTGTTGCTTTGGCTGATGAGGAATGACATATCTGTTTCTTAGCCTCTATCAAATTTATGTTAGCGGCAGGAAAGAGTAGAAATTGGTTAAATAGACGGGGACGTTGGTCCGCTCCGGGAGCGGCAAACTGTACTCTTTGGCGGACCATGCCAACTCGCCTGGCATGTTATCTGTCTATCTGGCCAATTTCTACTTTTTCCAGTCGCCTCCCAAAGCAAGGCTGACAGAAACTATGTGTTTCTGACTGTGGTGGGTTTGTACTACGAATTTGAAAGATGGGGATGTACGTATTGTGTACCGGATGTAGCTAGAAGAGGAACTATTTTTGATGTAGCATGAATGGGATGTTTCGGTAATTCTGACTGCGAGTGTTTGTGTTAGATGTTGTCAGTCTTTTGGCTAGAGCTGTTGGAATGAGGCGAATATATAACTTATCGTGGGTGATTCTGGCTATTGCTGTTTGAAGGGGGTGAGACGATTGTGTGATGTGAATAGATCTATCAGGGAGGATGGCTGTAGCTGTTGGCGCTATTCTGATATGTGACTTGGATGCATTCTGATGTGACTCTGGACCACGAAAAGCGATGATATCTCTGTACGCATGCATCATGTGAGTGAGCCAGGCAAAGGGCGGGCAGCCTAATGTGAACGGCGTCGTTGCTGAGGGTTGTTCTAGCTGAAGGTGCGACTTAAGCGTAATGTTGATGCATGTGTGATGGAGCACTAAGTGATCGTTCGGGCCATTGCGGCAGTGCGGAATACATTTCTATCTATGTGGTGAGAATATCTGCACTATGTGTAATGGGGAGCTGATTTATGCTTCAGGGACTTGTATGGTGGGAATGTATAATCAAAAACGAGGAGGTATGATGAGGATGGATGTGTAATGGCTTGTGATGGGGCACTAAGTAGCGACTTGGGTCATTGACGCAGTCCAGTCTGACGCACGACTAACAGCTGATAGGCATTTTTTTTTTTGCAATCCGCAATAATGATGGTTTACAAGTATTGTAAGTGCGACTCTATAGCTTGAGATAGTCTGGTATCTGTCCCTATTATAGCTGTCAAGTTTCTCTTAACTTGGGTCTTTGACGCAGTCCAGTCTGACGCACGACTAACAGCTGATAAGCACTTTTTTTTGCAATCTGTATTGCAAAGTCGCAATAATGATGGTTTACAAGTATTGTAAGTGTGGCTCTATAGCTTGCGATAGTCTGGTATCTGTCCCTATTATAGCTGTCAGGTTTCTCTTAGTGGTGAGGACGACAGACACTTGACATCTGTATAATAGAGATGTACACCAGACAAGGGTTATTTGATGTTGATGAATTATAGAGGAAGATGTGGTGTTTGTGTGTGGAAGACGTTTCTATCTATATGAGATGTGTATAGATGTATGGTATGTTACACAACCATACGTTATGCGGTTGTAGCGGTCTCCACCAGGCCTTCATAGGGGGCTATGGATAACAGAATTCGGCAATGCAAAGCAAGTTAAACTGTAAATTTTCCAATATAAAAATCTCCGAAGTACAACTCTTCACTTTGTCAACGAGCAAGCCACCGCTTCTGTTACGTCATGTTATGCAGATGACGTACGTGTTGCAAAAAGTCTGTGGCGTCCCCCGTCTTTGTTGGGGGATGGTTGCAATGCCCCGATGTGGATCGCTCATTCCTTGACAAAGACTGGAGTTGTAGAGTCGAAATGTCCAATTTTGTTTTGGAAATTACAGTTCAAACTTGCTTCATAATGACTTCTACCAACATAGATGAACTTTCAAGACTTCTTTGGCAGTTCAGACTAGGCTAGGCGTCAAGACTAGACTTCAGTAAATACAGGGCCAGTTATTGGGAAGGAAGTGAGCCAAGGTAATGGTAGCATTTCTGCAGGTAAACGAACTCAATGGTAGCCAAATTCCCCTGGCATATTACTCTCCCTATCTGGCTACATTTTACAATTTTTCATCCCGTATTGTTAGCCTGACAGAGACTGTAATAGGAGGGCGATTCTGCCTACAGGGTTTGTTAAAATGTGGATGTATGTATCATATATAACAGTGTGTAATGAGGATGTATGGATAATGACGTGCGGCGGGGCGCTAAGTGGCATCTCGGGTCATTGCCGCAGAAAAGGTTACGCCTAATAGGCAGTGTTTGTACATTGTACTTTGCGTTGTATTACGCGGCTGCAGGGCTGCGCCTGATGTTGATGTATGGGGAATAGGCGGTAATGTTGCGCTAAGTGGCGACCCGGGTCCTTCCCGCAGTTCCGGTTGACACGAAGGTCGCAGTTATTAGAGCCCCCGCCACACATACATGGCCTCGCGAACACTGGCCGAACTCCCCCCACCATGGTAAGGAGTAGCCTCCATAGCATGCCAAAATCTGGGGGTTTGGGGGTCTTCAGGGTCTTTGGGAGCTTTTATGTGCTATTTTCTGATTGCATATAGACAACATAGCCGGCCTGGTTGAATTCCCCCTGTACTTTGACGACTGGGTAATCAGAAAACAGCCGGAGACCACCAAACCCCCAGTTCTATAAGCCTGCTACGGAGGCTATTAAGGAGTAGGTCGGGAGCAAGGTTAGATGGTGCACGGTCAAGTCGGTTAGGCCTCACGAACACTAGCCGAACTCCGCCCAACCATGGTTTGGAGTAGGTCGGGAGCAAGTTCGCCTGGAGCACGGTCAAGTCGGCTAGAACACTAGCCGAACTTCCCCCAACCATGGTTAGGAGTAGGTATAGCCCCTGATTTTGTGGTATTATGATAGTAAAAGCTTGTTGCCAATAGTTCACATGCATGACTGTAAAGCTCCCGTCACACATAGTCTCCCGAACACCAGCCGAACTCCCCCCAACCATGGATAGGTGTAGGTAAAGCCCCTGATTTTGTGGTATTATGACAGTAACAGCTTGTCTACCTAGGTTGCCAATAGCTGACATGTATATCTGATGATGATAAGCCTACTGGCAGCAAGTTCTACTGTTCGACGATTGTTCTAGTTTTTAAATACCTAAATCCTTGATTGATAACTCTCACTGGTACTTAAATTGAAGGCATGTGTACTTCTTGTTCTTTTCTGGGCCGATACTAGATATTTATAGCAGTTGGTAAGCCTACTAATCTGTACATCATGCATAGTCTGGAATAAAGTTGGAGTGAGTAAAGGGAATTGAAGTCGGACACTGCACGACCTAATGAGTATTGCAGACAGTGGGAGGGGGGCCTCCTGTTGTGAAAAGCACTTATCTCCAATTACGTCTGAGCCCAGAGGATTTCATATTTTACATCCTTTCGGAGTTAAAATTTGGCAAGGGTCTTTGCAGCCGTTCCCTGAGTGGCTGGCGTTTTTGTTGGGGGGGGGGGGGATTAGCATAATTTTCTAATTTGCACTATTTTCTCATTGGCAAAGTTTTCTGATCGCACGCGCTCTTCTGACTGCAAATCAGATAACGGTGAATACTTGATATTAGAAAATAATGCAAATCAGCGCCCATCCTAAAAACCGCCTTCTGTGCACTTTGGCAGAGTTTTTAGAACATCTCCACAAGACGAAATAGAGTTATGGGTTGAGAAGGGAAGTGCCACAGCGGGAGTTCCGTACGTCGATCCATGTGTACACGGAAAGACTGAGTATGGAGTTCAATATTGTATCTGTATATCTCTGTATCTGCACAGTATAGCCGGTAACACCGCCCTTCGGCATAACGCATCAGCTTTGTGGCGTGCATGCAGCGGAGGCTGGTTATATTGCATCGAACGACCTGTTATAAATAACCTCTGAAAACCTAACCCCAGGCGTTGTTGAAAACTATCTATGGGTGGTGTTAGGGAGCTGTGCAGGCGACAGGAGATCGTACAGGTTTATATGTGGGTGAAGGAGAAAAATATGGGTGAGTATGAGGTAGCTATATGTACACGGCAAGACGTCGTACAGGGTTATACAAATGTATATGGGTTAGTATGGGGAAGATGCACACAGTAGGACTTTGTATTGGGTTATATATGGATGACAGACAGACAATGATGTAGGGAACTGGTTGGCCTGGTGGGCTGTACGCACTCCGTGCAAGAGGATTGAGTGAGTGAGTGAGTGAGTGAGTGAGTGAGTGAGTGAGTGAGTGAGTGAGTGAGTGGGTGGGTGGTGGGTGGGCGGGTGGCGGGTGAGTGAGAGTGAGAGTGAGTGAGTGAGTGAGTGAGTGATGGGTAGTGAGTGAGTGAGTGAGTGAGTGAGTGAGTGAGTGAGTGATATATGGATGAGAATCATTGCAGGACTTTTATAGGTTATAGACGTGTATAGATGAGAGTCAATGGCAGGACTTTGTATGGGATTATATATATGAGTGAGTATAGGGGACTTTTGTACACGAAAGGGGCTTTGTACAGAGTTACGTATGGGTGAGTATCGGCAGGTATGTCCACGGCAGGACTTTGTAGGGGTTATGAATGGGGGTTATGGACGGGGTAAGATCAGGGACCTGACAGGGTGACTCGTCCTTGTCGCCTAACACAGCCTCTGCTGTTCATCATAGGTAAAGAAGCGAGCGCGAAATCCCCACGTTTCCGACTAGAAACCAAAACAAGCTTAAGGAAGAAAATGGAAGACACGCTGATCAATATATTGTAGAGCGGATTCATTCCTCAACCTAAGGCGGCTGCCTTAAACTGAAAGAAGAAAGAAGAAGAACCGACAACTAGGACACCGCAGTGGTCCCTCAGTAAGACATCTGGAGCCGCGTAGTTCCTGTTTAGAACTTTCATTCAGCCTGTCACCACTGTAACTAATGAGCAGAGCGACAGGCACTAAAAATATACATAAAAGGGAGAACTTTTTGAACCTGTGTCTTTTAGCCTCTGTGCATTTGAAGAAGTCCATAAGACGAAACCTGTCGTGTGACAGGCTGAATAGAAGGTCAAAACATGAACTATGCAGATCTAAGTGTGTCACTGGGGAACGACTGCGGTGTGATAGACGTCGGTTAGCTTGAGGAATGAATCCACTCTACTAGAAACCAGACTGATCCATGTTACACATCGTACCCTGGAAGCCACATTCATTCCTTAATGGCTCGCTGAAGCTTGAGTAAAGGTTGAACTGAAAGCTTTCCTCTTGTCACTTCAGTCAAAACTCCCCATAAAGACCACTCAGGGTCCGATAATATCTGATCTATGTGGACAGTTGGTTACTATAGATAAGACTCTTAATGCTCGTGTCAAAGGGAGAAAATATGTCTAGTGGGACCACCATAAAGTGCTCGCATTAGCCAGGTGGTCCTTATGTAGAGGTGGTCAATTGTAGAGGTTTGACAGTACATCAAAATGAGACGTAAGGGTTACTATAAAACTATGTCCACGATTAGGGTATTAATAATTTTAAAAAGCTACTTTTTTGAGAGGAGTTGGAGTAAATATGGTATTAAGTAAATGAATAAAAAGATATCTTATGCAAGTAAGTATTTTATTTAGCCGACATTTTGGTGCCCGTCTGTCACCTTATTCAGGGCAATTCACATTATACAGTACATGCTTACAAGCCATCTGTTAATCCAGCTTAAAATCAGCGACACCTGTACTATGCAATGTAAATCAGTCAGAATCTCCATGAAAAAGGTGACAGACGGTACCGAAACGTAGGCAAAATAAAACACTTGGTTGCGTAAAAATGTCTTTTTACTCAGTGACTTATTAACCTGATGAAACTACAAAACAAGTGTCATGTGGCGGAACAACAGAACGTTCGGCTCGGAACCAAGAGGTCCAAGGTTCGAACCCTGCCATGTCACCGATCTTGTGCCCTTGGGAAAGGCACTTTACACTACTTTCCTGGATGGAGGCCTGGCGAACCCCATCTCGTATTACCCACAAAAAGGCAATAATATTCGGCTAGTTGAAGGCGGCTGCCTCGAAATAAAAAAGCAGTGTCCCTGACCGACTCCAAGTCAAGTTTGGCCCCGCAGAAGTGGTGAAACGACCGGAAAGATTGCAAATAGCACAACCGAAGGTCATGGCCGCGGGCGACGCGCGTGTTGGGAGAGACGCTGGCGTGCGTGTAATTGGGTTTGTGCACACCGGAGTGCCTGCTTATCTGTCAGTATGGCAGCCTGGTATTCTTATATGGTAACATGGAGTGTTGGGAGTGACTTGTTCCCACTCTACAACCACTCTCGCATAGGCGTAATGTTGCAAGCCTTACGTTATTTTATCGCTACTTCCACAGTAAATGATCCGTGGAACTTCAATCGCTAGTGCCCAAACTTCGAATATTCTCTAGCCAGGACACGTCTTGCCACTTCATGCTCGTGGGGTCGTGTGGCGTACCGACAGAGCGTTCGGCTCGGAATCAAGAGGTCCCGAGTTCGAATCCTGCCATGCCTCCGATCTTGTGACCTTGGGAAATGCACTTTACACGACTTTCCTCACTTAACTCAAGTGAAAATGAGTATTGTCCTGTCTTAGTTTATTTATCCTATACGTTGGTGGCGGCATAATATAACTTGAGTGTGCCGTCACCATGTCTAGTCATGAAATGTTGGAATACATAAAAAAAAATACCAAACAAATAAAGAAAAAAATACCTCACCTGCCAGGATGGTGGTCAGTAAGATGACTCTGGTTACTCCGCACGGTCGCATCTTTCCACTAGCCGGGTTATTCCTGTCGAAGAAAGAGCGTGAAGAGTCCTGTTCCAGACGGGATGTTCCGGGGAAGAACCTACACCGCTGTGTGAAAAAAAAATCCACGGGAAGTGCTTACACTTCGTCTCGATAGAGAGACGGTATTGGGTGGTGCGGAATAATATCCTGAAAGGTCTACACGACGTGCCGAAGAGAAGACGGAACTCTTGAAAGGTCTACACGACGTCTCGAAGAGAAGACCACACCTAGCCGAGCGAAATACTAGTAATCTTCGGGATGGTCTCTCCACGTCCTGAAGGGGTCGAGGAGATGGTACCTACACTTTGTTCTGAAGAAGAGACGGTACTTGTTCGTGCGAAATAATCTCCTGGAAGGTCTAAAACACGCCTCGTAGAGAAGACGACACCGAGCCGAGCGAAATACTAGTAATCTTCGGGATGGTCTATCCACGTCCTGAAGTGGTCGAGGAAACGGTACCTACACTTAGTCTTGAAGAAGAGACGGCACCGAGTCGTGCGAAATAATCTCCAGGAAGGTCTACACAACGTCTCGTAGAGAAGACGACACCTAGCCGTGTGAAATAATCTTCGGGATGGCCAATCCACGTCAGCTGGTGTGTTACGCCGAAGGGCGGTTATATCGGCTATACAGATACAGAAGCTGGTGTGTTACGCCGAAGGGCGGTTATATCGGCTATACAGATACAGACGTCCCGATGAGGTCGAGGAAACGGTACCGGGTCGTGTAAGATAATCCTCGGGAGGTTCTACGCCACGTCCCGAAGAGGTGAACGGCACCCAGTCGAATGAAATAATCTGCGCGGAGTACGTACACCACGTTCCGACGAGAGACAGTACCGGGTCGTGCGTGCGAAATAAATTCTCCGGATGTTCGTACACCACGTCCGGATACCGACAAAGAGACGATTCCTTCCCGACGTACGTACGAATAATTCCGACCGGGGTACGACAGAGAAGGATGCTTCAGGAGCACAGTTGGTCCTGATACACCGCGGCAGCGGCGTATTTATCACGCTTTCTTTACGCCGAGTTCCACACCAAGTCTCGGAGAAGGATCCGTGCCTTTTTCTCGCGCTACGAATAATTCCGACCAGAGTACGACAGAAAGGATGCTTCTCGAGCAGTTGGTCCTGTTACACCGCGGCAGCGGCGTATTTATCACGTCTTCTTTACACGAAGTCTCTGAGAAGGATCCGTGCCTTCTTCTCGCGCTACGAACAATTCCGACCGGAGTACGACAGAGAAAAGAAGTTGGTCCTGTTACACCGCAGCAGCGGCGTATTTAGCACGCTTTTTCACGCCGAGTTCCACACCAAGTCTCGGAGAAGGAGCAATGCCTTCTTCTCGCGCTACGAATAATTCCGACCGGAGTACGACAGAGAATGATGCTTCAGGAGCAGTTCGTCCTGTTGTCCGGCGTATTTAGCACGCTTTTTTACGCCGAGTTCCACAGCAAGTCTCGGAGAAGGAGCAGTTGGTTCTGTTACACCGCAGCAGCGGCGTCTTTATCACGCTTTCTTTACACCAAGTCTCCCTGAGAAGGATCCGTGCCTTCTTCTGGCGCTATGAATAATTCCGGGCGGGCCCGACGTTGAGCGATGTCCGGGGTGCTGAGAGGTGGCCAGTTTATCGGCCGGGGGCTCCCACGTGGCGCGAACCGACGCGAGGAAGGCAACAAAACATGCCGGCTTGCCCGGCGGTCCATCCGTTATACCTGTCACTACTGTACTGATGCCGCAGCTGTTGGGAAAAGGGCGCGGTGCGGACGGGAACGAACCGCCGAAGGGTGGAGCGAAGGTCCTGCGGGAGGTCGGGGGACTCCCGCCGCAAGCAGGATCACGCTCGTATGGTGGGGCTAGAGGGAGATCCCGGAACTGGATCACACGTGCACGACGAGACTAAGAGATCCCGGCACTGCTGGGGAAAGGGTGCGGTGCGGACGGGTTGGAACCGCCGGAGGGTGAAGCGAAGGTCCTGCGGGAGGTCGGAGGACTCCCGCCGCAGGCAGGATCACACTCGCACGGTGGGACAAGTGGGAGATCCTGGAACTGGATCACACGTGCACGACGAGACTAGGAGATCCCGGCACTGCTGGGGAAAGGGCGCGGTAAGGACAGGGGTGGAACCGCCGGAGGGTGGAGCGAAGGTCCTGCAGGAGGTCGGAGAGACTCACGCCGTAGGCAAGATCACACTCGCACGGTGGGACTGAGACAAGTGGGAGATCTCGGTACTGGATCACACGTACACGGCGGGGCTATAGGAGATCCCGGGACCAGATTTTTGCGTGCGTGATCTGACTCGGGTTCACGTTAAATCCGCTAGTGGCGCTGGTCGTCTCTGAAAAGAAAGCAAAGTCTAAATCCAGCTTCCTTTTACAGCAAGTCATTCTCATAAACCGTAATTCATTCTCATAATCCGTAACAAGATGTACAGATAGTCGGTAAAGGTTAGACACCCAGGTAATAAGATACGCCAAAAACAGTTACTCAAGAAACTGGATATGATTTTGGAATCCAGTTACTTGAGTACCTGTTTATTGGCGTCAGATGTACATAAGTCACATGCAGCACGCCCATTTTTAACGTACCTAAATACTTCTATTTTCCACTAGTACAATGAGCATGCAGTACTATGACTGTGGCTCACAATACCACGTTTCATACATAGCCTGGATGCCAGACCCGGGTGCGACACGATACTCCTTTCGGCCAGTGGAAGCCACAAGCCCCGTTCCCAGAGTTGGCTCCCAGCGTCTAATTTATCTCTCTCACCGGGACAGGGTCAGAGTCTAACTAAGGGGAGTGTATGTTAAATTTCTCTGGGGGACAGGTTGGCCATGGAGCCGAGGAGCTAAAGCGCCTGTACATACGTCGGTGAGGGTCAGGTATCCAGGTAATAAGATACGCATAAAACAGTTACTCCAGTTACTCAAGCAACTGGATATGATTTTGGATACGGTCAGACGTTTCAGGTAGCATCCACTACCTTTTTAAAAGCGCCTGTATACTGGTCCTGGCAACAATCTGGCACCCAGGCTACGCGTTTTGCGGACTATGACTTATTGTAGCAGCATATGTAAGTCAGACGACCGACAACGCACCTGACTGACCCTAGGATCAAGCCCCTTCGGCCCACATCAGAAGAAAGGTTGCTACATCCTAGACCACCTATGCCACAGAACGTAACCTCGTAAGCCCCCGTACGGATTCTCGACTCAGCTGTAGTACTTCTCTGTTATACTCCTATTTGTGCATGCAGTTCTAGCTACAAAAACGCTCGTCAAAGATAACTTAAACAACTTTCATGAATTCAGGAAGGATAGGCCCAACCTAACAGATGCCGGCAACAGATGCAGAACGCACACTCGATATAAACAATATCAATGTGTGATTTGCAATCAAACCACGCTCTTGGGATATCGACGCAGTGCCGATACTACGTTGCATTTTAGAGCATATGCCGGAATCAACATTCATGCACAAAGACTCATTTTATATAAAACATAACGGAAGAATAAAGTAAACATAATGGTATCACAGAGACAAGCAAAAAAAAAATGATGAAATGTCCAGCCTACTGCACATTCTATATCTCTTACTGTTGATGTTGCTAATCGCACAGGTAGCCGAATAACCGGTACGATATAAAAAGACAATCTAACCAACTTGTACTGCCGACCAACATATACGTTTTTCTCTTAGCTTGGCAACATATTGTTATCACAGACACAAACAAAAAGACGAAATGCCCGGCCTACTATAGATTCTACATCTGTTACTGTTGATGTTGCTAATCGCACAGGTAGCAAAATAATCAGTACGATACTGAAAAAGTCAACCTTACCAGTTTGTACAGCCGACCGACATCTACGTTTTCCGCTGGAAAAACTCGAGTGTGTGTAAACATACGCGTCCTTATTTACCGAGGCGACTGCCGCAGCTTCAGCGGGGCCATCGCGAGCTGGCTGCCGGCGGAGAGAGCGGGAGGACCCGGTACACGCAGCCTGCCGCTCCGCAAGGCTCCCGCGGAATGACACGGCGTCCGGTGGAGCAGAACCGACCCATACTTCACCAGATTAACACGCGCGCCGGTAGCTAGCGCTGATATCACACATGTGCACGCACACACACACAAACCAGGAAGCGGCTCTCGCGAGAGGATCGCTCAATCATTAATCAGGATCGAACACGCTTCTGTTGGTCGTCTGCACAAATGTCAATCATCGATTAGGATCGATCCTATTGGTCAGGATGGATTAGACTTCCAACGGTCGTCTTCAGGCACATCGATCATTGATCAGGATCGAACACGCTCGCATTTGTCTTATGAAGACCGTTCAATCATCGATCATGTTTCCAATGGCCGTGTGCACACACGCCAATTATCGATTATGATCGATCACGCCTCCAATAATCGTCTGCAGGCACGTCAATCATCGATTAGGATCGATCCCATTGGTCGTCAATCATTGGTCAGGATCGAACACGCTTCTATTGTTCTTATGAAGACCGGTCAATCATCGATTGTGATCGATCACGCTTCCAATAATCGTCTGCAAGCACGTTAATCATTGGTCAGGACCAATTACACCTCCATTGGTCGTCTGCACAAATGTCAATCATTGATCAGGATCGAACGTGCTTCCGTTGATCATCTGCAGTCACGCCATTAGTCTTATGAAGACCGGTCAATCATCGATTATGATCGATCATGTTTCCAATAGCCGTCTGCGGGAACGTCAATTATCGATTAGGATCGATCCCATTGGTCGTCTGCACAAATGTCAATCATTAGTCAGGATCGATGCTATTGGTCGTCTGCATCCAAGCCAATCATTGGTCAGGATCAAACTTGTTCCCATTGGTCATCGACACATAAATCATCAATAAGTATCAATCACGCTTCTATTGGTCGTCTGCACACACGTCAATCATCAATCATGATCGATCACGCTCCTATTGGTCATCTGCAGGCATGTCCATCATCGATGTTGATCGATCCCATTGGCCGTCAATCATTGATCAAGATCGAACACGCGTCTTGACAGGTACGTCAATCAGTCAAACATGCTTCCATTGGTCGTCTACTCAAATGTCAATCATTGATCAGGATCGATCTCATTGGTCGTCTGCAAACACGTCAATCATTGGTCAGGATCGAACAAGCTTGCATTGGTCGTCTGCTGGCACGTCCATCAAACGGAAGAGAGAAATCGTCGCCCACAGAAGAGACATATAAAGGGTGTGAAGCCCCGGGTTCAGATTGAATAGACGAGTGGCACGGTACGGTCCTAATGGAACGGAAAGAATGAGAGTCAGCGTCCTGGCAGTCACTCTGACGGCTTGTGCCTAATGACGATCGGACCGCGAGAACCGCAGAACGGCCGCACACACAAGGCCGTTAGCGTTGCCATTCCGGCCGAGAATGGCCTCGATAATTAGTTTTCCAGACCTTCTTACCGGACAGATAGGCGCAGGCTGATCGCAGTTTGAGCTGACTGTATCGCTGCCGGATTTCGGAGCTCACGAAAGATTACATCCAAGCCCGCCCGCGGCTCGTCACCGAAAGGGCACCGGTTCCCATGAATACATATTTCAGAAGAGAAACATTTTGTCACCCAATCGTTTACAGCGTAATATTGCAAGGCAGCCCCAATGGCTTGCAAACACCCCATCATCGCAAATTGAAGACATAACGTTATTACAACCACAATGAGCAACAAGCAGTTTGGCGTTATCGCTGCGCGGCCTCGCTGAAAGCACGTGAGAAAGTTAAGTGGCTTTTTACGTTAGCTGCAATCGACAAGGTCATAATTGCGACGACAAGGTCAGGAAAAACGTCCGGTGTCGTGGGAGAGAAGCTTGGTCAGCCGTCGCCCTTCGAAACACTCACGCGAAAATGTTGTAAAAACAAGACATGACTCCGCAATCCTTGCGTTGTTGCTGTCCGTTGAAATATTGCGCTAGTGGCCCGCACATGCTGATATGAGGATATGGAATAAGTGACCCCGAATTCGGGTCAACCATGCTTGAAATATGCCAAATAAGGAGTGGCGAATCCTCGGTGATTGGGCTGGAATATAAGTTGGCAGTAATGCATGTGTGTGGTGAATGCAGCGGCAGCCTGTATACGCAACGTCGCAATAAGATTTTCCTTCATCTGTTATCCGGTATCGACCGTACAGACTGCCCTGTAGCTATCATATATACTTCGTACGATCGTGATATTCATGTTTATTTGAAATCAATTAGTTATATATAATCGTTCATTGTTGTTTTGATGATAATATGCAAGTTATTTTCCATTGATTGCTATATTGAACCTTTGGGCCACCCTGAAGCTTATCATATATAATTCGTGATATTCATCTTTATTTGAAGTCAATTAGTTCTAATACCGTTCATTGTTGTATGGATGATAATTTGGAAGTTATTTTCCACTGATATGTGTGTGTGTTTGTGTTTGTGTGTGTAGAGGGAGAGAAAGTCATTCCACCTACAATTTCAGTCGACCACTTTAAAGACTGGCTCTTGTGCATAATGATTTTTTGTGTAATTATTGTGCATTGTAATGCCAATTTTCGTTGTATTCATTTCTGCATATATCTGCAATGCTTTTTTGGTCACCCGATGTCAGCTATACAGCCTAGATTGCAGCATGACCTCGTTGATGCGCTAGTTAGATAGCGTTAACCAGATCTAGTGCATTGATGAAGGTTGGACATCCAGTCAAAGGATATTAATGGACAATTCAAGCTCTGCTTCTGGATAAAGTACAACAGAGATTACTTCCGGACGTTTCTAGTGTCGCCCATCACTCTTCTTCAGCGTCATTAGAATGGACTAGATTCAGTGCAGGCCACATTGGCTAATCAGTATGCACAAGCTTGTGCATTGCCTACATGTTTTATAACATAAATAACTGTATAGTGTCACTAATTTATTGCGTGCATTTCTGTATGTTTGTCATTTTATGGGCACCCGATGCCAGCTAAATTACAGACAAAACGGATTTTACCTGGTTGATGCACAAGTTAGGCATTCCTATTTCTAGAGTTGCATGTTTCATGGCATAAATAACTGTATTGTATCGCTAATTTATTGCGTGCATTTCTCTATGTTTGTCATTTTATATGGGCATCACGGAAAGTGGATTCGCTGCCTGGTTAATATTCTAGTTGACATTTTAAACTCGATTTATTACAGCACCCCAAAAAGATACTTCCTGGTTGATACCAAACATGAAAGTACAAGCTGAGTAAACACCAGCTTGTACTATTTGATGGCATAAATATCTATATTGTATCGCTAATTTATTGCGTGCATTTCTCTATGTTTGTCATTTTATGGGCACACGATGCCAGCTCCAATGCCTGGACTGCAGAGAACAAAAAATGTTACCTGACTGATGCGCTAGACATTCTTATTTCTAGAGTCAGTGCAATGATGTTTACATGTTTGATGGCATAAAAAACTGCCTTGTGTCGCTAATTTATTACATGCATTTCTCTATGTTTGTCATTTTATATGGGCATCACGGAAAGTGGATTCGCTGCCTGGTTAATATTCTAGTTGACATTTTAAACTCGATTTATTACAGCGCACCAAAACTCTCATCTGCATGCTGGAGGGTTCTTTCCCACCCCGCGGCGCTCGACGCACCCACTGAGCTCATTACCGCAGATGCCTCGCGGGTTTACTGCGGTATTTATGGAGAAATATAAATGCAAGTAAATAGCCGAAATTATCCTGGCGAGGCTGAGTGGTGTGGTGCAAGAGTTAAGTGCAGTCAACTAACTCGGACAGCTCAACTGTACAAAATAGCGCCCTCCGGCGAGGCATGTACAGTGTGTGTGAGAATGACTGAGACGTCAAAAATATAACCTGCTTTTTTGTATTGGAGATGTCTGCAACAATCTCCCCATTCTGTTAACATATCATCTAATGTACGTCGATGAAGGTTAGACATCCAGGCAATACGATACGCCAAAAAGCAGTTACTCAAGCAACTGGATATGATTTTGGAAACGGTCAGACGTTTCAGCTAGTATCCACTAGCTTTCGTCAGTGACTGAGAGACCAGAGGAGAAATGCAGGTTGATAAGCACAAACTATAGATATCATCTAATGATCACAAAAAAACTACGTGTGTACTAAGATCATAAAAAGAATTAACGGCTCTCGGTGGCAAATATGCATATGTTGGCACATTGGGGCACCAAATCCGTATTGTTTTTTTTTTTTGAACACAGACAGATCAGAGGCTCGGTGGGCGTCACTCCACCGTACAGGAACTAAGACCATAAACCCCACTCATTATGAAGGACGTGGGACTATTTACTATCCACTGCCTTCAAAGATAAAATCAAAGTCCATACTAGCAAACGTAGTAGTAGTATTAGAAGATCAGACAATAGTTGTATGTTCTCTATTGCTTGACGTTATTTCGTTAATCAAAAAGCGAGAAGAATCTCTGCGGACTGGGTAGGATAGATAGAATAATAGGTATTAGATAACAGTCTTGATAGTATTGTTGTAGAATGTAGTACCTATTAGATATAGATACATATATACATATATCTTTGTAATGCATTTAGCCCTATGGGCAAGAACATGCAATAAAGATCATTGTCATTGTCATTGTTAACCCTGTACATTAGCAATTAGCCTTTGGGCATGGATTTGCATATAAAGAAATACAGTTGTAAAGCCAGTAAAACCAGTTGTTGCTAGTTTGCAAATGCTCCTAACAGACGGCCACAAATCTGCCATGTAATTCCTGCGAGAGTTTTGCCGAGAAGTCACTGGGGGAGAATAAAGTACGATGATTAACACTAACTGCTTCTGACAGATTCTAACGCTTCCAGGCAATTTGAATACATGATGGCACACTAACTAGGAGAGGCAATAACATGGGGAAGCAAAACATTTTAATTGCTGTGATGTTAAGGTAATTATAGTCACAACGTACGTAAAATACATACGACGTATGTATGTGTTATTTTCACCTTTAACCTATAAAGGAATTTGGAAGATGTTTTATTTGCTCCGAGAAGATGCTATAACATTTCGACTTGAAAAAGAGCTGGAGGAATTTCCAAGGTAAAATGAACCTGTATCATCATCATCGGTCTGTTGCTGCTCAAACGACTACAAGTTTCCTCCGGATCCACTTCCATTGTTGCTATCAAGGTGAAAGATCTGTTTCACGGAGAGATGATTATTGTAATCTCCCAGGAGATGCACTGTAAATATATGGTAGGCTTATCTTGAAAGTTCATCTGTGTTGGTAGAAATCACTAAGAAGCAAGTTTCATTTCGAACACAACAAATGGCAGGCTGTCATCCTCGTCTGCGTCTGCCATGAGATAGCTTGTAGAACTTTAGAGAGCTTACAGTCTGAAAGGTTCCTCCTCAGGCATACGGAGAATTCGAACTTGTCCCAGAAAGTTCAGCTGTCTCAGTCGCACGTGCTCTATAAACGACTTTGTTATGTCATAAATGCTGTTGTTTACTACCCGATCGCACCGAACCTGTATACATATACTGTAAGATATCGTCTGCATTTACTTTTGTCACAACCAGTGGAAGATTAGCTCTTCCAAAAACTAAGCTTTTCAACTGGTTAAAAGTACGTTTCCTACTTTGGCCAACTTTTCATCTCAGGCTTAACTCCAAAGAGTAAAAAGAGCTTCCTGTAACTCCGGTGAGAAACAACCCCCGCAAGTAGACCGCCGAACCTCGGGATTTCTCCAACACAACCTTAAATGAAAGTAATTCTCGTATCGACGTCTTAAAAGCCGGATTAAAACCTTTGAGACTTCCAAGAGAGGACGTTGCTGGTTGAGTGAGCAGAGATAGAGGAGTGGTACATCCATCACTCTGGTCAGACCGGCGCTGTGGAACACCCCAGTGGGCATGTAAGTAAGGTACACGTTTACCTTGCTCAGCCAACCGCGGCTAAAACTATTCAATTAGTCTGAGTAAATGCCCAGTTGCAGAAGTGCACCGGTAAAGCCCCTGTGACAGAAGGACCAGAGGAGAAATGCAGGTTTATAAGCACAAAGCACAAACCTGCATTTCTCTGCACTTCAGTCGCTGACGAAAGCTAGTGGATACTAGCTGAAACATCTGACCGTTTCCGAAATCATATCCAGTTGCTTGAGTAACTGCTTTTTGGCGCATCTTACTACCTGGATATCTAACCTTCATCGACGCAGTCAGAAAATAGTTTCATCATGTTGGTAGAGTATATAGGGATTTTCTTTGACACTCTAAGCCCTGAAGAAAGTGTCTGATAGACACAGAAACGTAGGCAAGGCGAGACAATACTGATTGTGTGAAAGGAAATCCCTAAATCCGACTCAATTAGTTGTCTCAGTACGAGTAAGCGTCAAGTGGACGAAATGAGCAGCAGAAAGCTCAGTTGCATTAACGTGTCACCAACTACATTAGTACACGGCAGCTTCCCCTGAGCACAGAGCTGTGGGTTTGCTAAGCTCAACCAATTAGACAAGTGGTCGGCTTAGGCAAGACCTTTCATGCGTACGTCTATGGGGGAAAAGCGGGACTGAGAAAAAGCGGTTATTATGGTCAGATGACCGGCTTGTAGATGTAGCTATAGTCGATTGAAATTGGGCAAGTTTGACTTTTTCTCAATTAGTCACAGAACTCGATAGCAAACGTGAGCAGGAAATCCCAAACCTTCCAAGAAAAAGCGGTCACTATGGCCAGATGACCGGTTTGTAGATGTGGTCACTTCGGCAAGTTTAACTGTTCTCAATTAGTCGCAGAACTCGACTTAAGTGGGAAGTCACAAAGCTTCCAGTTGCACTCCAAAGTGTCACTAAAGCAGCCGAGCTTAAGAAACAACCTACTGCCCTGGACCACAGGGTTTTATCTTGCCCAGCCAACCGTCGCTAAAACTGTGCAATAAGACACAGGATGAGTTAAGTGGCCAGTCAGGAGACCACAGGAAAATTTTAGATAGCTCTGAGCTCAAAGTCTCAACAAAGTAGCCGATCTTAAAAAAAAAAAAACTACTACCCTGGACCATGGGTTTATCCTGCAGGCCAGCCAACCGCAGCTAAAACTATGCAATAAGACATACATGTAGGATGAGTTAAGTGGCTAGTCAGGAAACTACGGGAAAATAGATAGCTCTGAGCTCCAAGAGTCGCCGAAGTGGCCAGACTGAAACAACGAAGAGCCGCGGCTCTGGACCGCGGAGCAGCCTACAGGTCCAACTCAGCCAACCGGAGATCAGAGTAAGGCCGAGGAAAAAAATTTTGTGTTTCCTGTTTCAGTGCTGGAAAATTAGGGTCGTTAGGTGTGGCTTTTTTTTTTCTTTTGAGACTTTGGCAATCTCTAGTGATTCAAGTCACAAAATCATACAGTTTAGCAAAGTAAAATTTGCATGAAGACACTTATATTTTCAATGTCAATGTTGGAAAACCGATTGTACAATTTTTCATCACACAGGTGTCAGATCGTGGAGCTAGGAAAGGTTAATCAGTTAAAAAAATGTATGTCCCTCGCAGGGTTCCACACACACACACACAAAGGCTAGGGTCGGAAGTTTTTCTAGGGTCCGAAGTTTTCTCTAGGTCGGTCGGGAAACAGGAAACACAACAGTTTTTCCTAAGCCTAAGAGCAACCTGAACAACCACCTGTGCGACAAGAGACACCGGAAAACAAATGACCCTGCGTGAATCGGCGGGTGGCTTGGACACTCAGCAGTCAGTGGGTTTTGCCATGTTCCCACACCGGCCCTGGGAGTACTGGCTGAGTGCCGCTCCAGGGATGTCAAATTCGGAAGATTCGAGGACGAATCTTGAAAAAAGGGTCTAGACCTATTAGCCTGATCGTTAGGGCGTCGTGGTTTCAGCTGGTGCCCGGGTTTGGCGTGGGTTCGATCTCCGGCTGGGACCAGGAGTGTCTTTCTGTTTCTACTCTCCTAATTTTTACAGTGATTGGTTTTGCCCAACAAGCCTAAGCTACAGCTGTTAATGGCCAAAGTAAGGACCAGCAATTCAGGTGGGTACAGGAGGGACGGAAGTAAAAGTACCTCTAAGCTGCGAGTGTCACTGCAGTGGCTTTGCTGGATTTGCGGCTTGCACTGGCGCTAATGATTAGCAAATCCTTTAAGAACTCCTACAGGAACTAGAAAGTTAACATTTGCCAAGCAAATGCATATATACGTATATATATATGTATATATACTCCTGTCTTAGATCCTTTTCGGCGTTTGGATCTGTCTAAAAGCATCAAAATCGTACAAGACCTACGACGAGTCTGATCAAGCCAAGGCCTTTACAAAAAGTGAGCCTCAGTGAGGTGATCCACTATGACTGCCGATGCCAAGGACACGATCTCCACTTTAGCTAATCTCCAAGCAGATCCCTTTCGGTGGCAAAAAGACGGTATCATATTGGCCAGGCAGTATCCATTAGCCAGAGAAGGTCGCCGGCCACTGACGGGGGTCAGGACAAAAAAAAAAACGGCCATACATAAAAAGCTAACAATCATTCCCCCACAACCTCTGCTTGGAGAGTAACTTTCGCCGGCTTGAAGGAAAGAAAATGTTTCCGCTAATGGAACACGTGAACCGACATCCGCCTCCATTAGCCGAAAACATTTGCGTTCCCCTGCGCTCACGTTATTGGCCCCATTCCGGCCCCTCGTTTGCGTTATGCGGCCGTCGGGAGGCTGCTAAGTGGGCCGTAAAACGCGCGGGCCTTAATCTAATGGATGTAATCAGGAGGGCAGAGTTTGGCCATAAAACCCAGGCCCCGGGGGAATCTACGGATGTGGCGGGGAGACCAACTCTTCCAACTACTTAGTCAGTTTTAGGGCTTGCAATTGCTTACTTGTACACTACCATACCTTGTCCACATTACAATTATGTATAGTTCATCATCATCATCATCATCCTAAGAGGTGGAGCGGACAAAGTTTGATCTCCAGAACTGCTTGTCTTTCATTGCTGAAATAAGTTCCAGGCCCTCCAAGCCTGTTTCAGTTTCTATAAGTTTCTTAAGTATCATGTTTGGACGTCCAATGTATAATTTGTCAGCCCTAAATCTTAATGATTTAAATGCTATATGTAATGCCTAAGTCTCTAGGCCAGGGACTGGCATCTTGCTTCCATGTGTTCAGGTTATATAAACGGACCATGACCTTTAAAGTAAAAAGTCTTGTTGAATGTACGCCTTGCACACTGTACACATTTTAATAACTTTTGAGTCTCACAATGCCGCGTCCCACGCAGACCGAATATCGAACTCATGTCTACTTGGACTTCTCCTGAAATCCCGTCCATTAAAGAAACAAGCTTTATCAATTTTGATTCATGTTTGAGTTGGTAGCAAGCTCAAGGTCTTCCGGAAATCTTGGTCTTTGCTGTCAAAGCGCTGCAAGTAAACACCATCAGAAATTGCACTTGAAATTAAATTTGTCGAAGACCGTCTGACCACAGAAAGAAAAGATAGCTGGTATATGGCCACGTGTCACGGTGGTCAGGACTAACCAAAACTATCATAGAAGGAACGTTGGATTCAACTCTGGGCTCATTAAATCGACCTAAGCGCCATACTTTGGAGACAGAGAACTGTTCTTTTCCGCTCTCCATGTGTAAACCAGTTTTCGCCTTTTTGATATCGAATGGACACTTTAAATTTAATTTCTGTAATGATTTGGTCCCACCATCCATATGCGTCATTTTACAGCAAGTAACTAACACAGACAAATAGAGGGACTTACACCGCAGTTTGCTTTTTGTGAAAGATTTATAAGAGCTCCAACTCCAGGCTTATCATATCGACCTGACCGCCATACTTTGGGGACAAAAGTCACGGTGTCAGGTCAAACGTGAGCACCATCGGGATCTGGCGACCTCGCAGTGACAGCGTAATGAGGTCCTGTGTACCAAGGGAGAATCAGGCATTACAGGAAAACTAATCTCCAAGCAGATCACACGGTGGCAAGGCAGTATCTATTAGAAGAGGAGTGCCCATTAGGCATGCACCGAAGTGGCTAATGGACACTCCTCTGACCAATGGACACTGCCTTCCCACCGTATGATCTGCTAGGACAAGTATCTTTTGCAAGTGTCGACGCTGCAATATCCTGCATCACTCAATCACGCTCTCCCATACCTTAGTCAGCCGTTAGGGCAGCATCATGTTTGGAAAAGTTTTTCCACTGCTGACGATCTTTTGCCAGTCTGGCCATCTGGGTGGCTGTTTGACCGGTCCAATCCTGCATGCCATATCTTAAAACAAGGGCCCCTCATCAATAATACGTACATTGGGACAAATATGCGGAAAACGAGCAGCAACCCGATTGCTCTTCATTGATGTAAGCTGGTTCCAGATAAGTTGATTGATTTCTTTCACAGATGTGGACGTAGCGCTGCCCAATCCTGCATGCCATATCTTAAGACAAGGGCCCGTCATCAATAAGACGTATTGGGTCAAATATGCGGAAAACGAGCAGCAACCCGATTGCTCCGGACGGCAGTTCCATCAACTGCACCACCCATCAACTTATGCATTCATCATCGGAAACTTTAAACGACCGAAACTGGAGTCACTTCACGCGTGTTCAATGAGCCGCCATGACAGATCAGCTTTGAGCTGCCTTCTCTAGTAAAACTATATTTTTCATACAAGAAACTAAGGTAACATTTGCAAAGCAATGCATAATGTTCGCATATGGTCTAATATAATTCTTACTCAAACACATTCATATATATGGTCAGACAGGAGTCTAAATCCCTCCTGCTGTAAAATTGCAACATGATGTAACCCAACACCAGTTACCATTGTCACAGACGTCTGGTTCAGGTCATTAACCGTATTGGTTTGGAGAAGAAGAACAGTAGGAGGAAACAGCAAAAACAATGTTTTCCTTTGGTAAACATAAATACTCTTTCCACCATTCAAACAAGGAAAAAATGACAACCATTGTATGTCATCTTGTGATATTGACGGTAGGCAAGGAAAGAAGAATTGTGCCCATAGCTTCCAATTTCTGCCATCGTTTGATACTGTTAAGAGAGCCGGCCAGTTAGGCTGTGAAGGATGGATCTGTACCCTCGACTTCTAGATATCAAATTCACACGTTCATCACGTATCATACGGAATCTAGTACATTTTGTATGACCATGCATACATAGAGAGAAAAAGCACATTGCCCATTTATTCTTGAGCCTAAATAAAATCTATCACAATCTACCACTAGTAGCAACATTTAGAAGAAGAACACCAAACATCAAAGAGCAGGCACTTACTTTTCTACCCATTTATTTTTTTACTTCATCTTTATGACTTACATGCAGCATCGACACCATAACACTATAGTAACATATAAATCAATTTGAACCATTTTCAAAAATTCAACCCCGGGCCTATAAAATTGTGAACAATTAATTCTACCTTGTGACAAAAATAACATACAAAATGTACACCTTTTGACAACTTAGATATACATATTATGCAAATTTGATACAATAAAATCAGGTTTCTCTTCAAATTATGTACAAAGTAATATCTATGATATGGTGTTGCAAAATATGCCAACAGGTTGAAAGAAAGTAGCATTGGTCCTATTTTTCAGCACATATTTTCTACATTTTTAAATGTAACATATTTTCTACATTTTTAAAAGTAACATATTTTCTACATTTTTAAAAGTAACATATTTTTAAAAATATGTTACTTTTAAAAAGGCACATTCATTTATAGTATTAGTGCAGCATTATGAATCTTTTAACTTTAAAATTATCTTATCTTAAATTTGTTCTTTGAAAATAGATTGAAGTCTATAATTTTGGTCACATTTTCTTACTTTTGCCATTCGACATGATAGTTTAAAGGCACCATAGTTACATATAGTTAACCATCTGCAGTTTTCATCTGTAGATTTTAACCTTCAGTACACAGTAGATGGCGTAATCATTGCACACCAATTCTCTGTTGCCATGAAAGTTCATCTGTGTTGGTAGTAATCATAGTAAAATGTTGAACTTCATTCCAACACGATACACAGAGAACAAATTTTCAATTGTGATTGGTCATTAATTATCCTGATGAAGGCAACAGTGGTCCCTGAAAATTTGATCTCTTTGTATCCGTAACGTTGTGTTGGAATAAAATATTCTCTGTTGGTTATAGGTTTGAGCAGCAGTTCCTTTGAACTGCTTAAAATATGTTTTTATTTCATGATGAATTTAAAGAAACTTTAACAACAGATTTTCTACAAAAGTCTGCGAGATAGCCTTAGTTGAGAATTGCACAAAGCTGTCTAGAGATTAATCACCATGAGTTTGTACTGCACCGTACACTCCATTGGAAGCCTGGAGTTTCTTCTGCAGCAAAATAAACAAAAACAACAAGCAAAGTAAGACGCTAATGCCACATTGAAGCAGGCAAGCTCACTGAGAGAGCAACAGTCTGTATGAAACCACCAGCTAGGAGGAAAGAAGTTCAGAACTTGATATGCTGGAAGAGAGAAGAAATGCTACATTTAAGCAGGCAAGATGACTGAGATGACAATAGTTTGTATTACATATCACCAGCTAGGAAGGGGATCGAAACTTAATAAGCTGGTTGAGCAAGAAATGGCAAGTAAATGCTGAAGATCAGAAATGGTTAAACGCCTTTCACATGGAGCTTAAGAAAGAGACAGAGTGGGAAATGAAGAAGTTTACCTATAAACCAATCCAAACAAAGTGGTAGTACAGTGTGTTAAATAGGAGTACTATATGAAAATCTACCAGTGAGCGAAACGATAAGAAAACGAAGGTTGAGGTTCATTGGACACTGCTATAGAAGTGAGGATGAAATCATACACCAGTTATTAATGTGGGGGCCCTTACATGGAAAAAGACGTCGAGGTCGTCCAGCAAGAAACTACTAGTAGTATATTAACCAATTAATGGACAACACCCAGCTCGACAGGAAAAAACCTGATGGTAGAAATGAAGGATAGGAAGAGATGGAGAGCAGTCATTGGAACCGATGGAAGCTCGAGAGAGTGAGTGAGTGTTAAATAGGAAGGCACAGTAAGGACTAAGTCCTGAGACAAGAACGAATTCAAACAGAGGATGTAGGTCCCATTACCAGATGCAGACAGCAGCCATGCAGCAATTGTTGTTACTTCAAGCATCCACCAGTCCATGCATATCAGCAGCAGCTGCATTATTTTCCAAATCATGTCGAGACACAATGGAAAAAGACACAGTGTCCAATCATGCAACATTTCGTTGGTAGGATTGTCATGCTACTTTAAATTGATTGACTTTTGAACTGGCATTTCAAGCATTCTGTACATTCTCATTAGTAGAGGCCAGAAACCATAGGCCACCTCAATAGAGGAAATGCTATTCTATCAAAGACAGACATTAATTTTGCAGGTCATCATACTTCTTTGACAGTGATTGACTTTTGACCTGGCATGCCAAGCATTCTGATTGGTTGCAGCAAGAGTTCAAGTTTGGTGTCAAGGGTCATGTCAAAGGTCATGTGTGATTGACTTTTGACCTGGCATGCCAAGCATTCTGATTGGTTGCAGCAAGAGTTCAAGTTTGGAGTCAGGGGTTATGTCATAGGTCAAGGGTCATGTCAAAGGTCATCTCAAGAGAGGAGTGGAATCCACCGTTTCAGAGCTGGAGCTGCTGTGCGCCTGTTGCCGGGTGTGTCGCGCCTGTTGCCGTGTGAGGGAGAGACTCTCCTGTTTGCGCAGGTGCTCCGAGCTGTGCCACATCCCGTAACCAAAGTATATCACAAACCCTGGGGTCGGAAACAGTCGGTAAACTTCAACAAACCTGAACAAACTGCAGAAAACTTATTAAACAAACTGCAGAAAACTTCAACAAACTGCAGAAAACTAATTAAACAAACTGCAGAAAACTTCAACAAACTGCAGAAAACTTATTAAACAAACTGCAGAAAACTTCAACAAACTGCAGAAAACTTCAACAAACTTCAGAAAACTTCAACAAAATTCAGAAAACTTCAGAAAACGTAAACAAACTTCAGAACACTTTCATTTGATAAAACTTCAGAAAACTTCGAAAAACAATAAAAAAAACTTTGAAAAACCTCAGAAAACTTTTAAAACTTTGAAAAGTTTAACAAACTTCAGAAAACTTTGACATAAAAAAATGCAAAAAAACTTTTCCCAAGGGCACAAGGTTGGTGACATGGCAGGATCCGAACCCGGGACCTCTTGGTTCTGAGCCGAATGCTCTGCCGTTACGCCACACAACCCCACGGAAAGTAGGCTACAAGAAACTCCTGCTATAACAAGCAATCCTTGACTTACCCACAGCCATCCAGACAGCAAATCGGATCCATGTTGGAGCCGACAGTTTCATCATCAGGTAGATGTTCACAAACATGCTGGTGACAGGCAGCAGGGGCAGGGCTGG